>NC_041392.1:227011752-227042365 GCF_002162155.2 Triticum dicoccoides | reverse complement strand
TGAATTTGGGATTTGGGGGGAATTTTTGGGGGTGGGGGGATTTTCATGCGGTGGGCGGGGAGAGTTTGGCGCATGGTCTATTTCTCCAAGAGCAGTCTCACCTGTCAGTGAAGAGGCAAGCGGAAGCGCGTTCCGTTTGTGTGAGCCGTGTGCAGGACTGAACATGTGTGGGGTGCAATGCAACTGCGACAGGGGTGATGTGAGTGTCCCGCCTTTTTTCCTTTTAAACTAGGTGCTTTGCCCCCTAAAAAAAACTTGGTGCTTTGCATGATCCATCGATACTACTACTAGTAATCCAGTAATCCCGACTAAAACGGCGCAGCCGGGTCTTTTCCCGCGCAATATGCTTGGAGGTTGGCTTAGTTGGGGTTTTTAGGACGAGAAATGCTACACCTACGTAATCCCAGTTACGTAATTGACGTAATGTGAAACGTGTGAGCTGTTGATTGTAGATTGGGGGGAGGGAGGGGCCCACCACCATGAAAATCAGGGAGGAGAGAGAGAGGCAATTTACGTTAACCCTTTTGTAGGTTCCCGTAGATGTAGAATGATGTGAAATGCGTGAATGTGTAGTGGATGTACTATTGGAGTGCCTAAGATAAATTGTGTATGTAGACCCTATGTGTTTATTTACTTTGCATGTTAGCTTTGTCTCAATTCAATAAAAAGCAGACTTGGTGATGATGGTGTACCTGCCATCCTGCAATATAGGTCGTCCGATCTATATCTAACGGATAGGAAGGAAACTATGACAATTTACCCGCACTCCTATCCACATTTGCAGATAAGGCCTTCTCTCGTTCATCCTTTTCTCCCACAAGATCTTAATGTTCCGTGCAACGCACATGCATCTTGCTAGTACTCCTACAATATACTATATTATTGGAAGTTCATATACACTGTCCGAGATTAATGCAAACACGACAGATTTTCATTACATTTTGAACTTTTATAGGATAGGAAAATAACAGAAACCCGACCCTAAACCTAATCTACGGTGGTGACCGACGTCCTCCATCTGCGATCTCCATGTACGAGGGCGGGGTTCAAGATGAAGGTGCGGCTCCGGCGAGGAAGAGTAGAACACAGGAGACGGACCGGCCAGTTGGCACACCATGCCCTGCTACCTCCCATGCCCTACTCATCCTCGAAGGAGTCCCCGACCTCGGTAGTGTCGAACGTTGGACGGCGACAAGTAGGACGCGTGGCTGGCGGTGCTCCCGTCGTCGGCTGCCATCATGGCCACCGCTTGTGCGGTCGCGTCCGCGTCCGCGTCCGGCCACACCGCTATTACATCACGAGCGGCGACTTTAGCGAGGGTGGTGACCTCGAGCTTCATCCCCGAAGACAAAGCTCTCCCGCAGAGCGTTCGCGCTCATGGTCATGGCGGATGTGGTGCCATTAAGTCGCCGGAGTTGGTTCCTCAGGCACCGAGCCTCTTAGCGACGACATACAGACGAACGGCATGAATGCGGGTAGCTGGCGTCGGCTGGGAACGCACCGCGCGAAGGCGCAAGGGACGAGGGTTTTTGGTGTGCCAGGGTAGTCAGCTGTGGTTGTGGCAATGTTGGAGATGCCCTTTGCTCAGATGTGACCCCACATGTCATTGAAAAAGCAAGACGACCCGACATGGTCTCAGGTCCTGGGGATGTAGTTGGCCGCGCTACACCACTGCGCGGACGCGTCGTGGCGCGCACGCACTTTGGCACCCCATGCATCCTCGACGAGCCAGGTGTTGATCTACTAGTCGTGCCACAGCGCTAACGCCACCCTCGGCACACTGAAACCGACCGTGTCCAGCGACGATGAGCGTGTCGCTCACCATGGTCACCCTATCCAGAGGCGGTGCTGGAGCTGCGCCATGTTGCTGGCCCCCACGACCCACATGAATGGTTGCCGATGGCGAGGAGGTCGTGGGCCGGCTCCTCCATTGGACTAGTCTGTGCCACGTCGTCCCGGCAGGTGTGCCCCACATGTAGGTTTCCCTGTTTTCCCGGCCATATTCGAGCATCAGTGCTCCGTGTTGCGCATTAGGCGCAGAACAGGTGGTTTTTGTGCCCTGGTTCAAATGTGGTACAGTACCAAGTTGTTACCCTAGCCCCAAGTGTGGTGGTTTTGGGTACGGTACCACCCTTTTCCTTTTCAAGTAGTGAAGCATAACACTTGATTAAGTAGCTGGATGGTGTGCTAAATGTAGGTGTCCGACTATTTGAAAGAATAATTGAGGTGTGCCCGGTCTGTGCCCGCATTTAGGGGTCCAACTTACCATGTTCCAGCAGTAATAACTATACTAGTCCCTGCGTACTCCCTCTGTTTTTATTTACTCCACATTTCAGCTTTGCTCGAAGTCAAACTTTGTAAACTTTGACAAAGTTTATAGATAGAAATAATAACATATACAATAACAAATCAATACCATTAGATTCATTATTGAATATACTTTCACATCATGTATATTTGCTATTGTAAATGTTCAGATTTCTACTCTTACTAGCAAGATGCCCGTGCGTTGCACATAACATCAAGATGCATTTGTATGACTAGTTTATCTTGTGAGAGAAAAGGATGAACGAGGGAAGGCCTTATTTGCAAATGTGGAGAGGTGTGTGGGTACCTTTTTGCAAAATTGCCATAGTATCCTCCTATCCGTCAGATATAAATCGGACGGCCTATATTGCAGGATGGTAGGCACACCATCATCACTATCCCAGGTGCATCTTGAACTTCGCTCGAGCGAGGCCGATGACCTCGCTCGAAATGAACCACCATCCCAGGTGCTTGCTTAAACTTCGCGGTGTCATATGTGGTTGCATGTTGCATATGGTGTCTAGCTTGTATTCAAAAGGCCGAAGTCGGTCTTTATTAAGATAAGGAAAGATATTTTTTACATGAACCACCATCCCATGAGCACCAGAAGAAAAATAGCTAGTGAGGGCACTAGCCGATCCAGTTACAAACCCAGCATAGAGAGGCATCACCTGGAAGCCAACTAAAAAGCCACGATGGTGGCGAAGTAGCCTGCCTCCCACCAGGCTCTCAGGTCCTAGATGATCATGCTCACCACCCCAGCCGGATGTCTAGCTTGTATTACTTCCAATTTGGTTAAATTGCATTTGCTTAGCTTACAAATTATACCTTTGAATATGACATGCCTTCCTGTTTTTGGTACATACTAGTACATCTGTCTATTAACCATGTTCTTACACCAAAGTAATGGTTTTGTGTATCCCTCATCAATCACTTATGATGCGGCAGTCAGGCCGGTGGACTACTGTGAGTAAAGATCCTCATTTAAAGAATGCAGCGTCAGCCTCCCGACATGATTCTTAAGAGATAGCAAGGCTAGATGAAGATAGTGAACGTAGCTCTGTAGTCGATTACCCCATTTCCCCTACATTAGCATCACAGGTGCTTGCTCTAACTTGGCAGTGTGATATGTGGTTGCATGTTGCATATGGTGTCTAGATTGTAATTCTTCCAATCTGGTTAAACTGGATGTGCTATTCTGCTTAGTTTATACATTATACCTATTAATGTGACATGCCTTCCTGTTTTTAGTACATAGTACATCTGTCTATTAAGCATGTCCTTACAAAAAAACTATTGTTTTTTTGTATCCCGCATCAATCAATATGACGAGACACCTTTAGTATATGCAGTGTGATATTAGTCTTCATATGATTCATAGCATGCGCTGCTTCTAATTTGTTGAAATGCCATTTATGATGGGACGCTTTTAACTTGGCAGAGTCATATTGGTTGCATCTTTCATGTGGTGTCTAGCTTGCATTGCTTCTTATTTGTTGGAATGGTTTCTGCTTAGTTTAGACAAATAGTTGTGAACATGCCATGCCGTCCTGTTTTTCGTAAAATTTCCATCCTGGTATCATGTGTTTGCCTTACATCAAAGTAGTGATTGTCAGTGTCATGCATGAATGAGTTCTGAAAGTGCATTTTATTGCTTTTTCTTGTCGATTAACTTGACAATTCAAAATCAATAAAGCGGAAGGAAGTTAGCAAGACAGCGGATAAAAGTGCTCCTTCCAAACAGAGGGCCTCTACAGATTCTACTGCTCCATCCCCCCAAGATGATTTGCAAGACAACACATGCATAGACACTCAACGTAGTTGTGTTGATGATGAGCACATCTCCCCTAGTGCACCATCACAGGTGCTCCCTCTAACTTGGCACTGTTATATGTGGTTGCATGTTATGTATGATGTCTAGCTTGTATTGCTTCTAATTTTTTTTGAATTCCGTCTGCTTACTTTACACATTATATGTGAATAAGACACGTGTTCCTGTTTCTAGAACATACAATATCCGTCTATCACACCGTGTTCTTACATCAAAGTACTACTATTGTGTAACCTGCAACAATCACTTATCATAAGACACGTTTGACTTGGGAGTGTGATATAGGTTACATCTCGCATTCTTTTCTAGCTTTTACTACTTATAATTTTTTGAAATGGCACTTATGACGAGACAATTTTAACTTGGTAGAGTGATATTCATTGCATATTTCATCTGGTGTCTAGCTTTCATTGCTTCTAATTTCTTGAAATGCCTTCTCCTTAGTTTACACATCATAAGCTATGAATATGCAATGCTGTGAATATGCAATGGCACTAATGACGAGAGACCTTTAACTTGGTAGTGTGATGTTGTTTCCATCTTGCATATGATTTATTTCTTGTACTGCTTCACATTTATTTAAGCGCCATTTATGATGAGACATTGTTAACTTGGCAGAGCAATATTTGTAGCATCTTTCATATGATGTCTACCTTCCATTGCATTGCTTCTAATTTAGTGAAATGTCTTCTACTTAGTTTACACATCATAGTTCTGGTTATCTCATGTCATCATGTTTTTCGTACATATTACATCATCCTATCATGTGGTTGTCTAACATCAAAGTTCAGTTCTTCTGTATCACGCATCAATTTGTTTTGAAGAACTAAATTGTTATTCGTTTTTCTTGTCAGCTTGACTTAACATGGCACGGAGAAAGAGAAAGCAACACAGAATGACAGGGAAAGGGAAGCAGAAGAATCCTGCAGATTCTGCTGGTACTGATGGTGCAATAGAAGGTCAAAGTCCAGCAAACAATTGTACAAATAGGGTATCCCGTGCTACACGAGCTGCAAAACAAGCCAAACAGAAACAAATAGCTGCCGCCAAACAAGCAGAGACAGCCATAGTTGTTGCAACACCTTCCACATTACCACCAGCTGCACGAGTTACTCGTTGGTCAACTCAGCTAGCAGCACGTTCCCAAGCTCCCTTGCCACCTGACACTACTTCTGAAGCACTCTTGACACAAGATGAGTTGGCAAGATCAGATGAACTTTGTGAGCTTCAACAACAAGAACATAGTTGTCGGAGTCAAGTTACAGTTGCATGCCACAGTTTGATATACACTAACACTTCCTATGTTCGTTGTTGGACTAGCACCTAGGCGCAAGAGGAAACAAACATCAGGGATAATGCTCGATAGGTTAACTAAATCTAGAGGAGGAAGAATAAATCTAGAGGAGGAAGAATGGAGATCTGTTTTGAGGCAGGATTAAAAAGGCCACGTGATGCTACAGAGTCAGCCAAGTTAGTATCAGAGGTAGCGGTTGTCGTTAGGTGTCATGTACGTATCCTCCCAACATGGATTCAGTACATGAATGACATAGACAAAACCCAGTTCAACACCTTCCTCAACCATTTATCTGTAAGTATGGTTATGTATGGAAACTAGTAATATCGTCTTGCTCTGTCCCATACTTTCTAGGTTGCTGATAATGAGACTCCCATAATTTTCAATAGATGAGGTTCAAGTTGGATAGCCAAGATGATGCAACCAGACAAGCTTGCACCCATGTTTTCAAGTCTGCTCTGCGACAGTATCGGTATAACTTGAGGGAAACTCACTTTGAAGGCAAGGCTAACAGTGAACTTGCCCAAACATCTATAGTGGAAAATATATCAGACTGCGAGGGTTTGTAATTAGCTGATGTTTCACTCTTTTCGTTGTACCATATTATCAGATCAATATTGACTTGTTCCAAATGCAGAGGAAAGCCCGCAAGGACCAAAAAGTACCTAAACCAAATGATGTGGAAATCTTCAAGGACTGTCACACCAGCAAGACGAAGGGCATGACTACACCAGTCAAAGCCGCTGTTGTAAGTCCTTAATCCTCATGCCTTTTAACTACTACTTATTCTGACTTGTGCCTTGAACTGCATGGTTTGCAGCCAATATCTATTACTCTTTTCAATTTTATACACAATTTCTTAGTGTATCATTGCACCTTACAAGGTTTAAAAGAGAGGAGTGATGTTCCTTTGATCTTGACCTGTAATCTAGTTCCATGCTGGACTTGCCCACACAACGTTACAATTGCCTGTTTATCTGTTCTCAGTTGTTTTGTAATATGAATGATGTCATACTATCCTTACCATATTATAAACTTTGTCTCTTTATCCTTTGCTGTCAATACAATGTGAAGAAATAGACAATACATTAGCCATGGTACATGGTCATATGTTTGGAACCTGGTTTTATTATGTACTTTGCAGTAAAATACAACTAATATTTTACATGGGTTCACCAGAATAAGTTATGTATACAGACCAAAGCTATTTTGTTTGGTTTTGTTGCCTCATTAGTGTCTTCTGTTCTGGTACTACTAATGTAAAAACTCAACTTTTCAGTAAGCTATGGAAAAATGGTGGAACCGCCACCTTCTGAAGGTGGCGAGGCAACTATAACCGCAATGTCAGCTCTTGCTGCAGTCGGTCAGTACCTATCCACTAATAGTGCCAAAAGCACGTTCCTGCGTAATACTGGGTTGGTTGTTAAGGCAATCTCGTCCAAATGCTTCATGATCAAGATATGCAAGCTCAAAACAATGTTGTATATGCGCTCTAGACACAAGTCCATTCCCTAATAGAGACCCTTTGTGAAACAAGGACATACATTGTTCGATGTCATCAAGATATGCATGGTTTTGAAACCAGACTATCAAACATTTGCTATGTTGTTCGGGAGCCTAGGAGAAATGAAGGCGAAGGTTATGGTGCTTCGCTGGACAATACAACATGAAAACGTAACAGTCAGGTCAAATGAACTGAGCTTCTGAACTTCTGGTGGTGCATTTATCTGCCAGACTATTAACTTTTATGCCAACCTTCCTTCTGTTTTATAGTTGTAATTTGTTTTGTTGCGATACAAAATTTGTTCTTAACATGCAGCCAGCGGCTGAAGAAAACAGCAAGCCATTTTTGTATAGTGTAGGGTGTTCCCTGTATTTGCACTGGTGGCCATCTTTGATACCCAGTGGATGTAATCTGTGCAATCGCCTTAATAGCCTAGCATTAGTTTCCGGCTTATTTTTTCCTAGTCTTCTTTTCCCTGGTTTGCTAGTGACCGCAACAACCATGGGCCATATACGGATCGTGGTAACCTTGACGCTGCTATGGGTCATAGGATTCATGGGCCTCCTACGGGTCGTCGATAAATGGGCCTCCAATAGGGCCATAGAGTCGGTGGGCCTCGGGCCGTCGGATAAATGGGTCTACATGGGCCGTAAATGGGCGTAATTGGTATCAACCTAGCACAGTAATGGGCCGTTAACAGGTCGGAGGACAGCAAAGGCTTAATTCTGTCACAGGCATAACGGTTCGTCAATGGGCTAGAATATAGGACGGGCTGGGAACGGCGGAACGGGTTAACAGGCCAAAAACGGGCCGACTCTTGCCATGGGCCGAATTTGGCCCATTAGGGGAACAAGCCAGTAACGGGCCAGAAGTAATCGAGGGCCGGAAAGGACCCCAAGAACGTATGGGCCATCAGTAGGCCGAAAACTAACATAGGCTGGAAACGGCCCATGTGAATCATGGGCCGTTAATGGGTACAAAGAAATTTGTTGTTCGTTATGGGCTAGAGTCACCATTAGCCTCTTAAGGGCCTAAAGATACAAAGGCTGCATATGGGCCGAAAGACATCGTGGGCCATACATGGGCCGAAAGTGAAATGGGCTCGTGTTATATCCAACGGCCCACATGACGTTGTTGGACCGATTTCGGGTAGGCCCTAATGGGCCGTGAATTACCGGGCCGTAAAATGGCTATTTGCGAAGAGACTGTTAACAGGCTTTTCATGGGCCAGCCCGCTAACTTTTGACCAAGTCAAACGGGCTGACCTTTGTAAGCTAAATGGGCTAGTGGTGGGCCATCGCACGTGTCGACATATCATAGGCGCCTATCTGACCCACTGACGAGCTGATACATGTTTCCTCCGGCCAATCAGAATTTTACACATGGAAATTTCCCATTGGTCTGGGCCGTTAACGGGTTATCGGATCCAAAATCGGACCTGATAGCTTAACGGCGACCCTTGACGAAAGCACTTCTATGATGCGCGATTTATCGTCATGGAAGTGGACACTTCCGTGATGATAATTTTGGTAATGTCATGGAACACTTCTACGACAGCACAGGTATGACTATCTTGATTCTGTCATAAAATCGTCATGGATGTACATGCATGACAAAAAACGTGACCTACTGTGAGAAACATGTATCATCACAGAAGTGTATTTTTTTTGTAGTGCTATGAGTAAAACCATATCCTCGAGTTTCCTCATGGTGGCCCCGCAGTCTACCCATTTGGTTCCAATACCATTAGCACTGCCCCCCCTGTTTATGTAGAAAGAATCCTTGGGTTCATGACGCCCTAAGCCAATTAATTATTTAGTTCAATATTATTATGGCAAATATTAAAACCAATGTCGGGCCTTGCTGGAAGAGTTTTATTCAAAGCGAACTGCCAAGAGGGGCCCATAAACCCTCACCGTGTTAGGGACGCAAAATCAAGGAACATAACACCGGTATGACGGAAACTAAGGCCGCAAGAGTGGAACAAATCACCAGGCAAAAGGGTGAGCCTTCCACCCTTTACCAAGTATATATGTGCATCAATTAAATAAGAGATTTTGTGAGATCCCATGATATCCATGATATCCATGTCCCAACATGGAACAACCTGCAACTGCACCTGCAACTAGCAATGATATAAGAGGGGCTGAGCAAAGTGCTAACATAGCCAAACAACGGTTTGCTAGGAAGGGTAAAAAGGTTAGAGGCTATCTGCTACCTCTTGAGCATGCGTTGGTTTTCCCTTGAAGAGGAAAGGGTGATGCAGCAGAGCAACGTAAGTATTTCCTCAGTTTTTGAGAACCAAGGTATCAATCCAGTAGGAGACCACGCGTGAGTCACCTCGTACCTACAAAAACAAATAAGAACCTCACAACCAACGCGATAAAGGGGTTGTCAAGCCCTTCACGGCCACTTGCAAGAGTGAGATCTGATAGAGATAATAATAATAAGATAAATATTTTTGGTATTTTTATGATGTAGATTGAAAGTAAAGATTGCAAAATAAAATATATTGGAAACTTGTATGATGGAGAATAGACCTGGGGGCCATAGGTTTCACTAGTGGCTTCTCTCAAGATAGCATAAGTATTACGGTGGGTGAACAAATTATTGTCGAGCAATTGATAGAAAAGCGAATAATTATGAGAATATCTAGGTATGATCATGTATATAGGCATCACGTCCGTGACAAGTAGACCGACTCCTGCCTGCATCTACTACTATTACTCCACACATCGCCCGCTATCCAGCATGCATCTAGAGTATTAAGTTCATAAGAATAGAGTAACGCCTTAAGCAAGATGACAAGATGTAGAGGGATAAACTCATGCAATATGATATAAACCCCATCTTTTTATCCTCGATGGCAACAATACAATATGTGTCGTTTCCCTTTCTGTCAATGGGATTGAGCACCACAAGATTGAACCCAAAGCTAAGCACTTCTCCCATTGCAAGAAAGATCAATCTAGTTGGCCAAACCAAACTGATAATTCGAAGAGACTTGCAAAGATAACTAATCATACATAAAAGAATTTAGAGAAGATTCAAATATTGTTCATAGATAAACTTGATCATAAACCCACAATTCATCAGATAGATCGCAAAAGAAGATTACATCGAATAGATCTCCAAGAAAATTGAGGAGAACTTTGTATTGTGATCCAAAGAGAGAGAAGAAGCCATCTAGATAATAAATATGGACCCGAAGGTCTGAAGTAAACTACTCACACATCATCAGAGGGGCCATGGAGTTGATGTAGAGGCCCTCCGTGATCAATGCCCTCTCCGGCAGAGCTCCGAAAAAGGCCCCAAGATGGGATCTCTTGGGTACAGAAGGTTGCGGCGGTGGAAATAAGGTTTCGTGGTGCTCCTGGATGTTTCCGGGGTATACGAATATATATAGGTGGAAGAAGTAGGTCGGTGGAGCAACGAGGGGCCCACGAGGGTGGAGGGCGTGTCCAGGGGTAGGCGCGCCCCCTGCCTCATGGCCTCCTAGATTGTTTCTTGACATCCACTCCAAGTCTCCTGGATCACGTTTGTTCCAAAATAATGCTCCCGAAGGTTTCATTCCATTTGGACTCCGTTTGATATTCCTTTTCTGCGAAACACTGAAATAGGCAAAAAACAGCAATTTGGCCTGGGCCTCCGGTTAATAGGTTAGTCCCAAAAATAATATAGAAGTGTAAAATAAAGCCCATTAACATCTAAAACAGATAATATAATAGCATGGAACAATAAAAAATTATAGATACATTGGAGACGTATCAAGCATCTCCAAGCTTAATTCCTGCTCATCCTCGAGTAGGTAAATGATAAAAATAGAAGTTTTTGATGTGGAATGCTTCCTAACATATTTCTCAATGTAATTTTTCTTTATTGTGGCATGAATGTTCAGATCTGAAAGATTCAAGATAAAATTTCAATATTGATATAGAAATAATAATATTTCAAGCATACTAACTAAGAAATTATGTCTTCTCAAAATAACATGGCCAAAGAAAGTTATCCCTACAAAATCATATAGTCTGGCTATGCTCTATGTTCATCACACAAAATATTTAGATCATGCACAACCCCGATGACAAGCCAAGCAATTGTTTCATACTTTTGATGTTACCAGACTTTTTCTACGTTCACGCAATACATGAGCGTGATCCATGTACACAGCACTATAGGTGGAATAGAATGGTGGTTTTGGCGAAGACAAAAATGGAGAAGATAGTCTCACATCAACTAGGCGTATCAACGGGCTATGGAGATGCCCATCAATAGATATCAATGTGAGTGAGTAGGGATTGCCATGCAACGGATGCACTGGAGCTATAAGTGTATGAAAGCTCAACAAAAGAAACTAAGTGGGTGTGCATCTAACTTGCTTGCTCACGAAAACCTAGGGCAATTTGAGGAAGCCCATCATTGGAATATACAAGCCAAGTTCTATAATGCAAAATTCCCACTAGTTTATGAAAGTGACAACATAGGAGACTCTCTATCATGAAGATCATGGTGCTACTTTGAAGCACAAGTGTGGAAAAAGGATAGTAACATTGTCCCTTCTCTTTTTTCTCTCATTTTTTTATTTGGGCCTTCTTCTTTTTTTCTTTTGGCCTATTTTTCTTTTTTTGTCCGGAGTATCATCCCGACTTGTGGGGGAATCATAGTCTCCATCATCCTTTCCTCACTGGGACAATGCTCTAATAATGATGATCATCACACTTCTTTTTTACTTACAACTCAAGAATTACAACTCAATACTTAGAACAAAATATGACTCTATGTGAATGCCTCCGTCGGTGTACCGGGATATGCAATGAATCAAGAGTGACATGTATGAAAGAATTATGAACGGTGGCTTTGCCACAAATACGATGTCATCTACATGATCATGCAAAGCAATATGACAATGATGAAGTGTGTCATAACAAACGGAACGGTGGAAAGTTGCATGGCAATATATCTTAGAATGGCTATGGAAATGCCATAATAGGTAGGTATGGTGGCTGTTTTGAGGAAGGTATATGGTGGGTTTATGGTACCGGCGAAAGTTGCGCGGTACTAGAGAGGCTAGCAATGGTGGAAGGGTGAGGGTGCGTATAATCCATTGACTCAACATTAGTCATAAAGAACTCACATACTTATTGCAAAAATCTATTAGTTATTCAAACAAAATACTACGCACATGCTCCTAGGGGGATAGATTGGTAGGAAAAGACTACCGCTCGTCCCCGACCGCCACTCATATGGAAGGCAATCAATAAATAAATCATGCTCTGACTTCATCACATAACGGTTCACCATACGTGCATGCTACGGGAATCACAAACTTCAACACAATTATTTCTCAAATTCACAACTACTCAACTAGCATGACTCTAATATCACCATCTCCATATCTGAAAACAATCATCAAGTATCAAACTTCTCTTAGTATTCAATGCACTTATATGAAAGTTTTTATTATTCCTAAAATAAAATTGCCATGTTGTTCTAAAGGAATCTCAAAATAATATAATTGAAGCATGAGAGATCAATTATTTCTATAAAATAAAACCACCACCATGCTCTAAAAGATATAAGTGAAGCACTAGAGCAAAAACTATATAGCTCAAAAGATATAAGTGAAGCACATAGAGTATTCTAATAAATTCCGATTCATGTGTGTCTCTCTCAAAAGGTGTGTACAGCAAGTATTATTGTGGTAAACTAAAGATAAAAGACTCAAATCATACAATACGCTCCAAGCAAAACACATATCATGTGGCGAATAAAAATATAGCTCCAAGTAAAGTTACCGATGGACGAAGACAAAAGAGGGGATGCCTTCCGGGGCATCCCCAAGCTTAGGCTTTTTGGTGTCCTTGCATTTACCTTGGGGTGCCTTGGACATCCCCAAGCTTAGGCTCTTGCCACTCCTTGTTCCATAATCCATCAAATCTTTACCCAAAACTTCAAAACTTCACAACACAAAACTTAACAGAAAATCTCGTGAGCTCCGTTAGCGAAAGAAAACAAAACACCACTTCAAGGTACTATAATTAACTCATTATTTATTTATATTGGTGTTAAACCTACTGTATTCCAACTTCTCTAAGGTTTATAAACTCTTTTACTAGCCATAGATTCATCAAAATAAGCAAACACCACACGAAAAACAGAATCTGTCAAAAACAGAACAGTCTATAGTAACCTGTAACAACGCAAACTTCTGGAACCCCAAAAGTTCTAAAATAACTTTTTGGACGTGAGGAATTTATCTATTAATCATCTGTAAAAAGAATTAACTAAATAGCACTCTCCGTTAAAAATGGTAGCAATTCTCGTGAGCGCTAAAGTTTTTGTTTTTTACAGCAAGATCAAAAAGACTTTCCCCAAGTCTTCCCTACGGTTCTACTTGGTACAAACACTAATTAAACAAAAAAACACAACCAAAACATAGGCTAGATAAATTATTTATTACTAAACAGGAACAAAAAACAAGGAATAAAAATAAAATTGGGTCGCCTCCCAACAAGCGCTATCGTTTAACGCCCCTAGCTAGGCATAAAAGCGAGGATAGATCTAGGTATTGCCATCTTTGGTAGGCAATCCATAGGTGGCTCTCATAATAGATTCATATGGTAATTTAATTTTCTTTCTAGGGTAGTGTTCCATGCCTTTCCTTAACGGAAATTGGAATCTAATATTCCCTTCCTTCATATCAACAATCGCACCAATCGTTCTAAGGAAAGGTCTACCAAGAATAATAGGACATGAAAGATTGCAATCTATATCAAGAACAATGAAATCTACAGGTACATAATTCCTATTTGCAACAATAAGAACATAATTAATTTTTCCCATAGGTTTCTTAATAGTGGAATCCACAAGGTGCAAGTTTAAAGAACAATCATCAAATTCACAGAAACCTAGCAAATCACACAAAGTTTTTGGGATCATGGAAACACTAGCACCCAAATCACACAAAGCATATCATTAATGATCTTTAATTTTAATTTTAATTTTAATTGTAGGTTCCCACTCATCATAAATTTTTCTAGGGATAGAAACTTCCAACTCAAGTTTTTCTTCATAAGATTGCATCAAAGCATCAACGATATGTTTAGTAAAAGCTTTATTTTGACTATAAGCATGAGGAGAATTCAGCACAGATTGCAACAAGGAAATACACTCTATCAAAGAGAAATTATCATAATTAAATTCCTTGAAATCCAAGATAGTGGGTTCATTGCTACTTAAAGTTTTAACCTCTTCAATCCCACTTTTACCAATTTTTGCATCAAGATCTAAAAACTCCGAATCATTGGGACGCCTTCTAACTAAAGTTGACTCATCTCCAGTCCCATCATTATCAAGATTCATATTGCAAAACAAAGATTTAATAGGGGACACATCAATTACTTTGAGATCTTCATCTTTATTCTCTTAAAAACTTTCCGGTTTAGCGGCCATCTTATTAACTAAGGTGGCCTGCTTATTCGAGATTTCAGCAATTAATTTTTCAAGATGAGCAAGCTGAGATTTCAAACCATAAAATTCCTTAGACATATCATCGAGCTCTTTATTCATGAAACCGATAAAACCTTTTTGTTCTTTAAGCTTGTTTCTAAAGAAATTATTATGCTCAAACTGCAAGGACATAAAACTTCTAACGTTGTTTTCGATTCTTCCAACCTTCTAAGGTGAGGATGAACTCCTTTTGGTAAAGCCATAAGGGCAACAAGGAACAAGAGGCAAGCGAAAAAGTGGCGAACGGAAAAGAGAGGGCGAAAGGAAAAGAGGGTGAATAAAACGGCAAGGGTGAAGTGGGGGAGAGGAAAACGAGAGGCAAATGGCAAATTATGTAATGCGAAGGATAAGAGTTGTGATGGGTACTTGGTATGTCTTGACTTGGCATAGATCTCCCCAGCAATGGCGCCAGAAATCGTTATTGATACCTCTTGAGCATGCGTTGGTTTTCCCTTGAAGAGGAAAGGGTGATGCAGCGAAGCAGTGTAAGTATTTCCCTCAATTTTTGAGAACCAAGGTATCAATCCAGTAGGAGACCACGCGTGAGTCACCTCGTACCTACACAAACAAATAAGAACCTCGCAACCAACGTGATAAAGGGGTTGTCAATCCCTTCACGACCACTTGCAAGAGTGAGATCTAGTAGATACAATAATAATAAGATAAATATTTTTGGTATTTTTATGATATAGATTGAAAGTAAAGATTGCAAAATAAAATATATTGGAAACTTGTATGATGGAGAATAGACCCGGGGGCCATAGGTTTCACTAGTGACTTCTCTCAATATAGCATAAGTACTACGGTGGGTGAACAAATTACTGTCGAGCAATTGATAGAAAAGCAAATAATTATGAGAATATCTAGGTATGATCATGTATATAGGCATCACGTCCGTGACAAGTAGACCGACTCCTGCCTGCATCTAATACTATTACTCCACACATCAACCACTATCCAGCATGCATCTAGAGTATTAAGTTCATAAGAACAGAGTAACGCCTTAAGCAAGATGACATGATGTAGAGGGATAAACTCATGCAATATGATATAAACCCCATCTTTTTATCCTCGATGGCAACAATGCAATACGTGTCATTTCCCTTTCTTTCACTGGGATCGAGCACCGCAAGATTGAACCCAAAGCTAGCTAAGCACTTCTCCCATTGCAAGAAAGATCAATCTAGTAGGCCAAACCAAACTGATAATTCGAAGAGACTTGCAAAGATAACCAATCATACATAAAAGAATTGAGAGAAGATTCAAATATTGGTCATAGATAAACTTGATCATAAACCCACAATTCATCGGATCTCGACAAACACACCGCAAAAGAAGATTACATCGAATAGATCTCCAAGAACATTGTTGGGGATATAGCTACTAGGTATGACCCGCCCAGGAGGGGCCCGGTCGACCCCAATGGCGGGTTACAAAAGAAGCCCAGTAATATTCAAGGTGATAGTTTATTAAAGACTTATAGAAGGCCTAAGCCCAGAGGCGGCTCAAGGCCCAATATTGTAAACCGCCATATGTAAGGAAAGACTTGTATAGAAATGCATATAAAAGAAGTCACCGAGACGGACACGTTTTATGAGCTGGTCGGGACTCTGTAGGTTGCCAGGTGTCAACCCATGTATATAAGGGGACGACCCGGCGGCGGCTTAGGACAGGAGACAACAACTCAAAGCCAGCTCAAGCATATTCGCTCCCTGGTCTTCGAAACCCCAGCAATTCCAACACAACTAGACGTAGGCTTTTCCTTCATCGTAAGGGGCCGAACTAGTATAAATCTCTCGTGTCCTTTGTCCCGATTAACCCCTTTAAGCTTCCTAGTTGCGATGGCCCTATGACTAAGTCCTTTCGCTAGGACATCTTCCGTGACAATTCCACGACAGTTGGCGCCCACCGTGGTGCCAGCGCATGGTGGATTTGAGTTCTTGAAGGGCAATTTTGAAGGGCTCAAGTGATACGCTGTGGGCCGGATGACCAAGAGTCGTCGCGACAAGCTCTACATCAACGACGAAGGCTGGGGTCCCGAGGCCGGCTCAATTGAGTATGGGTACCGGGTCCCCTTTGGGAAAATCCATGTCTTCATTGGCCGGATCGGCGAATCAGGCGCTGAGCCGGACGTCTGCACCAACCTCATCGAGATGGCTCAGCGCGCGAAATCTGCTCGGGCCCGGCCTGCCGTGAAGCATGCCTTCGTGGGTTGCATCCATGGAGGTGAGTTCTTTGAAGGATCAGTGGACGGCGGTGAGACGGCCATCTGTTCCGACGGTGAGTCGTCCTCAGGCGAGACAAATTCTTTGTATCAGCTACAGGATGGCGTGCTTGGGGGCTGTTCCGATGGCAGCAGTATTCTGGACCTCTCTGAGCCGCCGAATCAAGCCGGAGTTTTCATGGCTGGCACTCAACCCGGTCAGAATTCCACAGCAGCAGCAGCGATAACCTCCGGGTCGACAGTAGCCGGGTCAGGAGACCCCGCGCGCCCACCGGCTCAGATGCTAATGGACCTCATGGATAAGTTGACGGCTCTATTGACTAATGTAGTGGAGCCGGTGGATAAAGTTGATCATGACGCGGAGGTAGCATGGCTACGCGAAGAGATGGCACAGGCCAAGGAAAATCTAGCAGCAGAAGAGGTCAGGATGGCCGCGGAGTGGGCGGCTTTGGATGCTCGTGCTCAGCAGCTTCAAGCGAAGACTTTCCGGCTCTCGGTGGATCTGAACGCATCGAACGAGGTCATGAGGAGAAGGCACCAGAAAACTCAATCACGTCTGCCTCTAACGTATGATCCTAGGAACCTTTCCCACACACCCGGGGCTGGTGCAAGTAACCCGCCGGAGGCAAATCGGATCACGACACCCGGGGCTGGGGCGCCATTTCAACCGCAGGCCATGGAACCACCTCGTATGGATAGCGCTCCGCCTCATTGTACACCAATACCACCAGGTCATTTTTCTAACCCTTTGGAGAATCTCATTGCTGCGTCGGCTCGTTTAGCGGCTCTCCTGATGGAGGGTGACTCTTTGATAGCAATTGAAATGCGAAGGGTGAGAGAACTTCTTCAAACGGCTCTGGCACAGCAGGATGCGTACTCTTATAGTCGAGACAGAATCCATTCAACCCCTCGCCCAAGACGGAGCCCGAGCTATAGCAGGCATATGGACTCAGCCACTATGTCGAGCAACGCTCAACGTCGTAACCAACCGCGTAAGCATGAGCTGGCGCAGGGTGGAGCCCTTCACTTGGCGGATCAAGAGAGAATCCGTCAAGAGGCTGAGCGGGCGGCTCAGCTGGCAGCTGAGCAGGCGGCTCATCAGGCTTTTTCGGCTTTTCCGGCAACCTCTGTTGAGGCAGGAGTAACCACAAGAACAGGGGGTGTCCCTTGCCTAGTGCCGGCTATATGTAATGAGCGCTTGCCAAAAGACTTCAAGGGGCCTCGTAAGGTGCCTAATTACATGGCCGACTTACAGCCTGGGGCATGGATTGAAAGTTATGACATGGCAATGGAGCTGTTGGAGGTCAGCGATGCAGCAATGGCTAAGTATTTCACTATGATGTTGGATGGAACGGCTCGCACTTGGTTGAAAGGATTGCCACCCAATTCCATCGGCTCATGGACGGAGTTAAAGGACCGGTTCATTCAGAACTTCAAGGACACCTGTAAACAACCTATATCAATCGTGGACCTGACTAATTGTAAGCAAGAGGAAGGTGAGTCCACGACCCATTGGGTGCGTCGGGTCAAGGAGATAATACATTCATCTGATAAGACGGATGCCGGCTCTACGGTCTTAATGTTGGAGAAAAATTGCCATTTTGAACCTCTGAAATAGAAGCTGGGGCGGCTCAAGCGTGACTGTAATGACATGGGACAGTTGATGGAAGCCCTGGTCAAATATGCTGATTCTGACAGTACCAAGGATCCCATGTCTGATGAAGAAAAAACAGGGAAGGGAAAGAAGAACGGCAACGGCAAGGGTCACCAGCATAACCCGGCAAATCAAGGAGGTAATAAACATAAGGCTGACGAGTTTGTGGCTAACACCAATACACAGGGCAACTGTAACACCCGGAGACCGATGTGCCAAGTGTCTTCCAGTTATTCGCTGTTGTTGCCTTGTCATTTCTTGCGTGTCATGCATTGCATATCATGTCATCATGTGCATTTCATTTGCATACATGTCCGTCTCATGCATCCGGGCATTTTTCCCGTTGTCTGTTTTGCAATCTGGCACTCCTATGTCACCCGGTGTCCCTTTCTACCTCTTTTCGTGTGCGGGTGTTAAACATTTTCGGATTGGACGGAGACTTGTCATGCGTACTTGGTTTACTACCGGTAGACCGACTGTCAAGTTTCGTGCCATTTGGACTTCGTTTGATACTCCTACGGTTAACCGAGGGACCGAAAAGGCCTCATGTGTGTTGCAGCCCAACACCCCTCCAAAGTGGCCCAAAATCCACCTAAACCCCCTCCATCATCTCGGTCGTTCGATCACGATCACGTGGCCGAAAACCGCACCTCATTTGGAGCCTCCTAGCTCCTCCTACCTATAAATATAGACACTCCCCTGAAATTTCGTGTCATTTTCAACCCTACCCTAGCTCCCCACTCCTCCGCCGCGCCGGACACGTCCGGAGCGGAGGGGACGCGTCCACCGCCGCCGTCCACGCCAATCAGGAGCTGCCACGTGGCTCCACTCCGGCCGCCGCCGCCGCAGCTCGCTCGGGCCCGAGGTAGGCCCTCCCCAGCCCGCGCCTTCCTGCCGCCTGCGCCCCGCGCGAGGGAGCCGCGCCGCCCGCGCCGGCCTCCCGCTCCAACACCGGCCACCTCGCCGGTTTTTCTCTGTGCCGGCCGCCTCGACCTTCTACGCCAGCGACGATCGAGGCCGCCGCCTTCTCGCTGACCTCCACCACGCGCCGCCGTGGTCCCGCCGTCCTCTGCTGCGGCCACCTCGCCGGCGGGTCGGCCTCCTCCTCCGTCGGATCTCCTCCTCCGGCGACCTCCCTAACTCCAGCCACCGCATCCCCATCGCTGGCAAGCTCGAGGATGAACCTCGGGATCCGTGCCTGCCAGATCTGGAAAACCCTAGATCCGGTTGACTTTTGCCTCCTCCTAGTATTTTTTTGCATAACTTCATCATGTCATAACTCTGCATCCGTAGCTCCAGTTCGCGCGTGTAGCATATCAAAATGTTCGTCTCGACGAGTACATCATTTCATATCATTGCTTCATTTTAATTTGAGCTCATCTTTATTCCCTAAATTCTGTTGGAAGAGGGCTATGTGATGAATATGTCAGATCTGTTTCAGCAAATGGCCTTTTGTCATTTTTGCCATGATTAATGTGTGCATGCTATGATCTTGAGCTCTACATGTGTTTTGTTATATGCCATGCCATCTTTACAGGGGTGTATGCCATGCATTTTTGTGATATTTGTGTTGACTAGCACAAGCATGCTAAGTCGCGTAATCGCTGATGCTGATTTCAGGGACTTCGAATTTCTAAGTCCTTGTCCTGATTTTGTTGTTATGCCATATGTTCATGTTGTTTCCTAGTGATCCGTGCCTCTTTTAAGGATGATCAGTAAGTATGTTTTGTTAATATTGTGGTGCTCTATCCATCCATGTCTTTGTTTGCAATTATGGACCACCCTAGCTTGAGTCAATCGAGCTCTAATTTTGCTGTAAATTGATCCTGGCAGATTGTTGACATGTTTAACGATTTTGCCGGGGATGTTGCTATTGATCCGTGCATGCTATGATATTGTTCTTTCCATGTATAGATTCTATGCCATATCTTATTCATGGGTGTATGCTTAGTTTGTCATGCCATGCTCTGTAGTGAGTGCATCGAGCTCGTAAACATGCCTACTCGTTAATTGTTTTGCCATGCTCCAGTTTTTCACTAAGTCTGAATCTGTTTATGTTTTTGCCATGTTCACATGCTTGCAATTGTATTTTCTTATCCCTTTTGGCTCAAGGTCACTAAGGGACTTTTTTTAAGTGCTTTGAGTAGCTTCATGCCATGCCTTGCTTTGCCATGTTAAGTTCCTGCACCTTGTAGTTTTCATGCTCCAAAGATTGCTACCTGATAATAAATTCCAGACTTGTGTTAATTTCACTGTCTGAAACCTATTATCATTTGCTCTTTTGCCATGCTTGTTTGAACCTGTTAATGAGTGAATTAGCCGTAGCTCAGTGTTCATATTTTGTCAAGCATTATGAGTGGATCCCTACCATGTATTTTGTTGCTATGTTTGGGTGTTGTAGCATATTTATCTTGATGCATTTAGATGGCTACTTGTTGATTATCGCAGACCGGTGCCATAGTTGTTTTGCTTGCCATTTTCAAACCGTGCATCCGATTCCGGTGATCTTTATATTGATTTCAACCGAAATCACCTCACCTTTACAGTGGCACTCTTGGATTTCCAAGTTGAGGCCAGGCTCATTCTTTCCTTTCCAAATCATGCATATGCATCGCATACCGCATCCCGCATATCATACCATGTTCATGTGTTGGTTGTTTACTATGTTGTGTGCTTCTTTCCGGTGTTGCTTCTTTGGGTTGGTTCCGATTACGTCGCGTTTGTGAGGACCCGTTCGACTACGTCCGTTTGTCTTCTTCATGGACTCGTTCTTCTTCCTTGCGGGATCTCAGGCAAGATGACCATACCCTCAAAATCACTTCTATCTTTGCTTGCTAGTTGCTCACTCTTTTGCTATGCCTATGCTACGATACCTACCACTTGCTTATCATGCCTCCCATATTGCCATGTCAAACCTCTAACCCACCATGTCCTAGCAAACCATTGTTTGGCTATGTTACCGCTTTGCTCAGCCCCTCTTATAGCGTTGTTAGTTGCAGGTGAAGATTGGAGTTTGTTCCATGTTGGAACATGGATATTTTGTTGGGATATCACAATATCTCTTATTTAATTAACGCATCTATATACTTGGTAAAGGGTGGAAGGCTCGGCCTTATGCCTGGTGTTTTGTTCCACTCTTGCCGCCCTAGTTTCCGTCATATCGGTGTTATGTTCCCGGATTTTGCGTTCCTTACGCGGTTGGGTTATAATGGGAACCCCTTGATAGTTCGCCTTGAATAAAACTCCTCCAGCAATGCCCAACCTTGGTTTTACCATTCGCCACCTAGCCTTTTCTTTCCCTTGGGTTCTGCAGACTCAAGGGTCATCTTTATTTTAACCCCCCCCCCCCGGGCCAGTGCTTCTCTAAGTGTTGGTCCAACTGAGCGATGTCCGGAGCTACCAGGGGCAACTCTGGGCTGGCCTGCCCGACGTCTGGCTCATCTGAGTGTGCCCTGAGAACGCGATATGTGCAGCTCCTATCGGGATTTGTCAGCACATTCGGGCGGTGTTGCTGGACTTGTTTTACCATTGTCGAGGATGTCTTGTAACCGGGATGCCGAGTCTGATCGGAATGTCTTGGGAGAAGGAATATCCTTCATTGACCGTGAGAGCTTGTGATGGGCTAAGTTGGGACACCCCTGCAGGGATTTGAACTTTTGAAAGCCGTGCCCGCGGTTATGGGCAGATGGAAATTTGTTAATGTCCGGTTGTAGAAAACCTAAAGTTTATCTTAATTAAAATACATCAACCGCGTGTGTAACTATGATGGTCTCTTCTCGGCGGAGTCCGGGAAGTGAACACGGTGTTGGAGTTATGCTTGACATAGGTTGTTTTAGGATCACTTCTTGATCATAGTTCATCGACTGTGCTTTTGCCTTCTCTTCTCGCTCTCTTTTGTGAATATGTTAGCCACCATATATGCTAGTCGCTTGCTGCAGCCCCACCTCATACCTTTTACCCTTCCTATAACCTTAAATAGTCTTGATTCGCGAGGGTGTGAGATTGCTGAGTCCCCGTGACTCACAGATAGTTCCAAAACCAGTTTGCAAGTGCCGATGATACCGTGCAGGTGACGCAACCGAGCTCAAGGAGGAGCTCGATGAAGATCTTGTCCTTTGTGTTGTTTCGTTCTAGTTGATTAGTAGTGGAGCCCAGTTGGGACGATCAGGGATCTGTGTAGCATTTGCGGTAGTCTTCTTTTATTTTAGTTCCGTAGTCGGACCTTGTGTGTATCTGGATGATGTAATGCTTTATTCATGTATTGTGTGAAGTGGCGATTGTAAGCCAACTATGTATCTCTTTCCCTTATGTATTACATGGGTTGTGTGAAGATTACCTCACTTGCGACATTGCTTTCAATGCGGTTATGCCTCTAAGTCGTGCTTCGACACGTGGGAGATATAGCCGCATCGAGGGCGGTACAGCAACAACCAACGATGCAAGGGTAGGCCGCCTCCTCGGTCAGGCAGGTCAGGTCCCACCCTCGAGCAACTACTGAATGAGCCTTGTCCAAGACACGGCACCCGGGAGAAGCCAACCACCCATCTGTGGAAGGACTGTACGATCATGAAGGCATTTAATAATTCCAACATGTTTGATGGTAGCCACGGGCCTGGCAGTGGTTCAGGTGGAGGCGGCTTTCATGGCCCGAGCGCCGGTTCAGGCGGAGGCAGTTTTCACGGTCAGGGCCATCCGGGTAACCAGGGTGGTTATAATCAGCAACCCGGCCAAACTAATCAGCAACAACATCAGCAACAGTCCGGGTATCAGAGTAATCCAAGGCAGTTGAATAGTGGGCAATACCATGTATTTACCACTAGTTTATGCAAAAGGGACCAGAAGCTTCATAAGAGGGATGTCAATGTTGTTGAGCCGGCGGTTCCATGTTATTTGAGGTGGTCAGAACAGCCTATTGTGTGGAGTAGGGAAGATCACCCTCCCCGGATTGATAATTCGGGTCATTTGGCCTTGGTGGTGGCACCTCAGGTGGGTGGATATAAGTTCACTAAGGTGCTGATGGATGGAGGCAGTAGTATCAACATCCTCTATTATGAGACGTTTCGTCGGATGGGGTTGACTGATAAGAGTCTTAAACAATCGAACACTATTTTTCATGGTGTTGTGCCTGGTAAGTCGGCATACCCAGTTGGTAAGATTGAACTGGAAGTAGCCTTTGGGGATGAATATGATTCCAGGGCTGAGAAATTAACTTTTGAGGTGGTTAAAATCAAAAGCTTGTATCATCCTCTGTTTGGACGACCGGCTTATGCCAAGTTCATGGCTCGACCGTGTTATCTGTATCCGCGGCTCAAGATTCCGGGTTATAAAGGCACCATCACAGTACATGGAAGCCGGAAAATAGCCCTGGAATGTGAAGAAGGTGATACCGCTTATGCTGAGTCTGCTTGTGCGACAGAGGAGTTGAAGTTTTATAAAGATAATGTTGACCTGGAAGATATGACGTCTTTGAAGAAGCCAACTACAGAGCACGAACCGGTGTTGAAATTCAAGCCAGCTGATGACACCAAGATGGTTGATTTCGTGCCTGGCGACTCATCCAAACAGTTCATTATCAGTGCTAACTTGGATCCAACATAGGAAAGCGCGCTCATCGAGTTCATCCATGAGAACCGGGACATCTTTGCTTGGAAACCTTCTGACATGCCGGGTGTCCCGAGAGAACTCGCTGAGCACACTCTTAATATTGATCCGATGTTTAAGCCGGTCAGACAGTTTCTTCGACGATTTAACGAGGAAAGGCGCAAGGCTATTGGAGAAGAGGTGGCCCGGCTCTTGGCGGCCGGGTTCATTGTTGAAGTTTTTCACCCATAGTGGTTGGCTAACCCGGTGCTTGTACTCGAGAAGAATGGCACTTGGCGTATGTGTGTGGGTTACACCGATTTGAACAAGGCTTGTCTAGCTGACCCTTTTGCTCTCCCTCGTATTGATCAGATCATTGATGCTATGGCGGGTTGTGAGCATTTGAGTTTTTTGGATGCATACTCAAGTTATCATCAGATCAAGATGGCAGTTAAGGACCAGGAGAAAATAGCTTTCATCACTCTGTTTTGATCCTTCTGCAATGTGTCTATGCCTTTCGGGCTTAAAAGTGCCCTGGTGACTTATCAACGGTGTGTGCAGAATTGCCTTCACAATCAGATTGGGTGTAATGTTCATGCTTATGTGGATGATATAGTGGTGAAATCTAGAGAAGATGAAACCTTGGTAATAGATCTGAAGGAGAACTTTGAAAACCTCCGGGTCTACAAGATGATGCTTAACCCGACCAAGTGTGTTTTTGGAGTCCCAGCTGGCAAACTCTTGGGTTTTTTGGTGTCTAACAGAGGTATTGAAGCTAACCCGGAGAAAATTAAGGCAATCACATCCCTGGCCAAACTGGTGTGCATCAATGATGTTCAACGGCTGGCGGGTCGCGTTGCTGCCTTGAGCCGGTTGGGATCTCAGCATAAGTCGGTGCCACCTAACACCTTTTTAGATGTTTTGCATAACCCGTCTGTTAAGTTACCTACAGAGGAAGATTTGGTCGTTCCTGACCCGGAGGCACAGTTGGTGGCGGCTCTTCACGTCATTCCAGATTGGACAGTACCGTTCTTGGCTTACATGACCCGGGGCGAGTTGCCAGAGGATGAGACCCTGGCCCGACTGATAACCCAGCGGTCCAAGTCAATGACGATTTCTGACGGAGAGTTATACCATCACAGCATCACTGGAGCGTTTCAGCATTGTGTTTCTCCTGAAGAAGGCCAAGAAATACTTCGTGAGATCCATGAAAGCGGTTGTGATCATCACGACGGGTCAAAGTCTCTTGTGGCCAAAGCTTTTCGTCATGGTTTTTATTGGTTAATGGCTCACGCTGATGCAGAGGATCTGGTTAGTAGATGTGATGGATGTCAAAAATTTGCACGACGAGTGCATGTGCCGACTCAAGAATTGCGGATGATTCCAATCACTTGGCCGTTTGCACTCTGGGGGCTTGACATGGTCGGACCTTTCAAAAGGTCCAAGGATAAAAAGACACATCTTTTAGTGGCAGTTGACAAATTCACAAAGTGGATTGAGGCAGAGCCAGTGAGTAAGTGTGATGTAGCCACGGCGGTTCAGTTCATGAAAAAGGTGATTTTTCGCTTTGGTTTTCCACACAGCATTATCACTAACAATGGCACTAATTTGTCCCAAGGTGCTATGGAGGAGTTTTGTCAAAGAGAGCACATCCGGCTGGATGTTTCTTCCGTAGCTCACCCTCAATTTAATTGGTAGGCTGAGAGAGCAAATCAGGAAATCTTAAAAGGTCTCAAGCCCCGGTCATGGTTCCCTTACAACGGACGCCGGGTTTTTGGGTAGAGGAGTTACCCTCGGTGCTGTGGAGTATCAACACCACTCCTAACAGGTCTACAGGTTATACACCTTTCTTCATGGTTTATGGAGCGGAAGCGGTGCTGCCTAGTGACATCCGTCATGACTCGCCTCGTGTGGCGGCTTACGTTGAAGCTAATAACGAACAAGCCCGACAGGATGCACTTGACTTGTTAGATGACGAGAGAGACTTAGCAGCGGCTCGATCAGCAATTTATCAACAGTACCTGCGCCGTTATCACAGTCGCCGGGTTAAGTCTAGGACTTTTCAAGGTGACCTAGTGCTCCGGCTCATCCAGGATCTGTCGGATGCACACAAGCTATCCCCGCCTTGGGAAGGACCATTTGTGGTCAGCAAGAATTTAAACAACGGGTCATATTACCTCATCGACGTTCGAGAACACAAAGACTCACGTAAGTCGGAGGAAGAGACTTGCCAGCCGTGGAACATTGCTCAACTTCGGCCATACTACACCTGAGCCACCGGCTCTCGTCATGTTCATACTTTGACATTGTATATATTATGATAAGTAATAAAGCAGGACCTCTGTCCTTTTCCTCTTCAAAGGTCATATATCTTTACTATTTTCATGACTATTAAGGAGTTGATCATATCTAAATTTAGCTTAACCTTTCTGGTCCGGCTTATGATCGTATTCGAATCTAGCTGTAAACCTCATGATCACTTGGGGGCTTCCTGTTCAAACATAGGTCGTATTGGAACCAAAGAGAACATAGCTATCGTAACCCTCTTGATCGGCTCAAAGCCAAACTCACTAGGGGGCTTCTTGATCCTATGTGAATCATAGCTTAACCCCTTTTGGGTCCGACTTGGATCGTATTCAAATCAGGGTCGTTGAAAACCTCTCAAGGTCATTTGGGAGCTTCCTGTTCAAACATAGGTTGTATTCAAACCAAAGAGAACATAGCTATCGGTACCCTCTTGATCAGCGCAATGCCAAAGCCACTAGGGGCTATATGATCGTATTCGAATCTTAGCTTAACCCCTTTGGTCCGGTTTACTGATTGTATTCGAATCAGAAACCCCCAACTTTCAGTTACAAAGTTAATTTATATTGTTTGAAATCTGCTATTTGTCTTACTGGTCTTTGTTGTCTCAAATTTAAACGATCAGCACAGTTTTTTTACCGGCTTGATTATTTGACAATAAGCCGCAAGGCATGATAGTCATCAGGCATACAGAAGCATTGACTTCTCAAAAATGGACTGGGCCATCAACCTCATCACCCGGGTCATATAAACCGGTGGTCCAGATGCAAAGGATACAGGTATGACTGTTATTTATGAACAGTTCTTTCTGTGTTTTTTCGTTAATCAAAGGTTGTTTCAACCTTGTTTATTTTCACGTCTGTTTTCTATTTTTTCTACTATGATAAAACCATTGGTCATGTACCGGGTGTTCTGACCCGTTCGGTGCTAAACCGCCAAACCAGTTTTTTCCTTTTCTACAGGAACATAGCTGAAATATTACAGAGATAACCATAGATGTGACGCATATATTGACATCAGGAAGCAAAGAGTCACACACGGCATCTTATGCACGATGGCATAAGCAAAATATGTAGTTGTTTCAAGCTAAATCTATTACAAGGCTTTAAAGAGCCCATGTCGGTGTCAAAACCGGCAGATCTCGGGTAGGGGGTCCCGAACTGTGCGTCTAAGGCGGATGGTAATAGGAGACAAGGGACACGATGTTTACCCAGGTTCGGGCCCTCTTGAAGGAGGTAATACCCTATGTCCTGCTTGATTGTTCTTGATGATATGAGTATTACAAGAGTTTATCTACCATGAGATCGTAGAGGCTAAACCCTAGAAGCTAGCCTATGGTATGATTGTATGTTGTCCTACGGACTAAACCCTCTGGTTTATGTAGACACTGGAGGGGGCTAGGGTTACACAGAGTCAGTTACAAGGGAGGAGATCTACTTATCCGTATTTCCTAGCTTGCCTTCCACGCCAAGGAGAGTCCCATCCGGACACGGGACGAAGTCTTCAATCTTGTATCTTCATAGTCCAACAGTCCATCCAAAGGATATAGTCCGGCTGTCCGGAGACCCCCTAATCCAGGACTCCCTCAGTAGCCCCTGAACGAGGCTTTAATGATGATGAGTCCGGCGCGCAGTATTGTCTTCGGCATTGCAAGGCGGGTTCCTCCTCCGAATACTCCATAGAAGATTTTGAACACCAGAATAGTGTCCGGCTTTGCAAAACAAGTTCCACATACCACCGCAGAGAGAATAATATTTCCACAAATCTAATCTGCCGGCGCGTTCTGATAGCACGATGTCATGTCATGGCTCAGTCATTATTCGAACCGTTTTTCTCAACCAGCACCGCACATAACATGGGGCAGTTTTCTTGACATGTCTTGTCAAAGCAGAGATCGTGTCCCCCTTATTACGGGATTCTCATCAATACGGACGTGGGTAACCCAACTGCGCCATCAATTATGGTGCCTGCGGAATAAGCGGTTTTACCAGGCAAGTGGGGAGACGCATCGCCTCTTTCGCCCTTATAAAGGGATAAAGACTCACTCTTTTCACCCACGCCTTCTTCCTCCCTGCTTACCCATTCCCGCACACTCGAGCTCTAGCGCCCAAGCTCGCTTTCTTCTCAAACCACTCCAAGCATGTACGGAGCAGGAGGCAAGTGATGGAGGAGAACATCATAAAGTTATGCGAAGCCAGATATCTGGCCGCGGATATCATGCACCGGCTGCCAGATGCAGGGCAGATCATCCCAATGCCCGAACCCCATGAGAGGGTAGTTTTTCTTACCCACTTTGTCCGCGGACTGGGATTTCCTCTCCACCCGTTTGTCCGCGGGCTCATGTTCTAATATGGGCAGTATTTTCATGATCTGGCACCCAATTTCATCCTCAACATCTTGGCGTTTATTGTCGTGTGTGAGGCCTTCCTCTGCATCAAGCCCCATTTCGGCCTGTGGCTGAGGACCTCCAATGTCAAACCTTAGGTGGTGGTCGGCCAGCAAGCGGAGTGCGGAGGCGCCATGGTGGGCAAGATGCCTAATGTCACCTGGCTCGAAGGCTCCTATGTGGAGACCATAAAGGGGTGGCAATCGGGGTGGTTCTACATCACTGAGTCGCGTGACACCAACTGGGTTGCGGCCCCCAAATTCCAATCCAGAATCCCCACACGGCTCACCTCCTGAAAAGAGAAGGGCTTGTCCTAGGGTTCCTCGGTAGAGCTGACCGGACTCCAGACCTGCATCAAGAACATGATGAGCAAGAAAATCAAGCTCGTCAACGTGGTCCAGGTCATGCTCTTCCGCCGGATTCTCCCGTGTCAACAACGGGTATTCAACTTGTGGGAGTTCGACCCGACCAAGCACCAGACGCTGCGAGAGCTCTATGGCACGACACACGAGGACGTCTGGAGGGTGCTGCTCAAGGGCGCCGAGGTACCTCCTTCCCTCACTGAGGACCGCGGACTCAGCGCAAAGCATCACGCCAATCCGGTAAGTTTTTATATTTCACAGGGTATCCATTTGCCCCAGTTTAATCATCTGTAGGATCTAAGCCTTCCATGCTGTTAACAGGACTGGGTGATGACAGCGGAGCAGATCAATTGCCCCGCCCCCCTGCCGGAAGATCTTGCAGATGCTTTCCTGACGGAGATGCTGGTTTCGGCACCTTACAAGGTGCCGGTGAAGAAGGCCAAGAAGAAGGCCGCGGGGACCCAAAAGGGTCTCCGGCGCAAGGTTGCGTCGGACCCATCGTCAGATAACTCCGACGCGCCCTCTGCTCCCTCTTGAGCACTGCGTTAGTTTTCCCTGAAGAGGAAGGGATGATGCAGCAAAGTAGCATAAGTATTTCCCTCAGTTTTTGAGAACCAAGGTATCAATCTAGTAGGAGGCTACGCGCCAGTCCCTCATACCTGCACAAAAAAAATAAATCCTCGCAACCAACGCGATAAGGGGTTGTCAATCCCTACACGGCCACTTACGAGAGTGAGATCTGATATATATGATAAGATAATATTTTTGGTATTTTTGTGATAAAGATGCAAAGTAAAATAAAATCAAAGTAAAAAAGCAAAGGAAATAACTAAGTATTGGGAGATTAATATGATGAAGATAGACCCGGGGGCCATAGGTTTCACTAGTGGCTTCTCTCGAGAGCATAAGTATTCTATGGTGGGTGAACAAATTACTGTTGAGCAATTGACAGAATTGAGCATAGTTATGAGAATATCTAGGTATGATCATGTATATAGGCATCACGTCCGAGACAAGTAGACCGACTCCTGCCTGCATCTACTACTATTACTCGACTCATCGACCGCTATCCAGCATGCATCTAGAGTATTAAGTTAATGAAAACAAAGTAACGCCTTAAGCAAGATGACATGATGTAGGATAAACTCAAGCAATATGATGAAAACCCCATCTTGTTATCCTCGACGGCAACAATACAATACGTGCCTTGCTGCCCCTACTGTCACTGGGAAAGGACACCGCAAGATTGAACCCAAAGCTAATCACTTCTCCCATTGCAAGAAAGATCAATCTAGTTGTCGGATTTCGGGTTTCGGCAGACCCTTGAGGTTCGAACACTGGAGTGCGCGTGGAGATTTCGCCTCCTACCTACCTGCACCCCTCTGCCTCGCTAAGATCTAAGCTATGGGAAGAACGACACAATAGACACAGGGTTTATACTGGTTCGGGCCACCATTGTGGTGTAATACCCTACTCCACTGTGTGGTGTGGTGGATTGCCTCTTGGGCTAATGGTGATGAGCAATACAAGGAAGAACAGCCTCGCGAGGGTCTGTTCTTGGCTGGGTCCATGAACTGCTGGGGGAGTTCAGTCACCCTTCTCTCTCTCTCTTCCCGATTGTGGATGCCCCTCTCTACTCGATTGTTGATCTCCCACTG
>NC_041392.1:227002418-227011526 GCF_002162155.2 Triticum dicoccoides | reverse complement strand
GGTGGCTGGTCCTATTTATAGAGGCCCTGGTCCTCTTCCCAAATATTGAGCGGGAAGGGAGCCAACAATGGCGGGCTAATTTGAAGGGGGACAGCTAGTACCAGCTATCCTGACAAAAGTAGTCTTCGCCTGCACAAAGCTCTGGTGGTGACGCCGTCTTGGGCTCCATGATGACCTCCGTCTTGCAGTCCTCCTGGTCTTCGTCTTGTTGCACCGAAATGGCAACCTTTGCCTGATGCCTCGGTACTCCGCGGCTGCGCTTGCTCCCTTTGCACCAAAGAGGAAAGGAGGACACTGCGCGGGCTGGCGCCCGCCTGGCGCCTTTGGTCGTCATGGCTTGCATCACGGGCACCTCATGAGGTACCCCGCCTTGACCTCTCTGCCTCCTCGCGAGCCAGCCTGATGAGGCCGTGCCAGAGGAAGCTCCGTGTCGTCCGCCCCACGAGGCTTGGCCCCTCGCGAGGGTCTTGGGTTTGTGTCGATGAAGATGGGCCGTGCTGGGCCCCCCTTTGAGCCACGCCGCAGGACGCAGGCAGGCAAGTCTAGGGACCCCCATTCCCAGAACGCCGACAGTAGCCCCCGGGCCCAAGGCGCGCCCGAACTTGGCCGTGCAGGGAGGCGGAAGGGAAAGGGCGAAGCACCGCGAGCCCTAACAGCCTGCGGCCTTGGGCGCCGCGTGGCGGTTGATTGGACGTGGGCAGCACTGTTCCCCCACGCCGCCCTTATTTTGCGCCATGCTAGGCGGACTCGTAGTTGTACACAGCCGCTCCCCTTTCTGTCGCTCGAGCGCCCTCTATCCTTCCTCCACTCGAAATCCAGCTTCTATTTTCAACCCAATCTCGAACTCCCCCCCCCTTCCCATCGCCATGGCTCCGACGAAGAAGGGAAGAGGGAAGAAACTCGTGCCTCCGCCTTGCCCGCCGCCGTTGGCGGCCCCCGCCGAGGGCTTGGGCAAGGTCAGCTCGGCTCTGGCCACTATCTTCAACGAAAGCGGGAGGACGACGGCCTGGCCCGCGTCCCACTTCTCCATCGACAGGATAGTCACTGAGGTCCCGTATTTCGCCGACGCCCTGTGGGCGGGTCTGGTTCCTCCCTTTTCTGATTTCTTCAATGCCTTGCTTTCCCACTATCAGATCCACATGATGCATCTGGGTCCTGAATCCATCACCCTCCTTTCGGTCTTCGCCTTTGTTTGTGAGGCTATGATGGGCATCCTTCCTTCGGTTGCCTTGATGTGCCACTTCTTCTCGCTGCGCCTTGTCGACCCTACCCAATGCTGGGCGTGCATGAGCTTCATTGTCGCGTCTGAGACAGCGGCCTCTGGGATTGACTTCAAGCTCCCTCTGTCCGCGGCTGGGTTCCGCGAGCGGTGGCTGTATGTGGATGCAGGGGTGCCTAGCCCCCTGCTATCGGAGCCAACTTCGCCCGCTGTCCCCAATTCGGGCTGGGGCCAGGAGACGCTTGAGAGCCCCCGGCTCGTCTTCGTCTGGCACCGCTTCGCGTTCTTGAGGTCGCTTGGCGTGACAGCGCCCAAGGTGGTGAAGGAGTTCCTGCTACGCTGCGTTGCTCCTCTCCAACGCAACTCCCGCCGGATGTGGGCCTTCAGCGGGCGCGATGATTGTATGAGGCTCCAGGAAGAGGACCTGACGCTTGAAGTGCTGAGGACAGCGCTCTTGACCCTGACTGGGGACCCCAACCCTGGCAGCATCCAGTAGGGAGGGGCCTTGCTGTTCCTCTGCCAGAACAGGGGCGATTTTGTGAAGCAGATGCCTATCTTTGATGAGTGGGGGTCGCGCCCCGCCGGCCTCCAGGGACCTCGCGAGAACCCAGTGATGGTGACTACCCTTCCAGTCGGCCACGGCGACTCTTCCTCAAGCGGCGGAGCAGGGAGGCATGAGGTGCCAGAGGCCGAGGGGGCTCCCGGCGGGGTGACAGCGCAGGGCGATGCTCATGAGGGAGCAGCTCTTGGGGCCCGTGCCACCGAGGCTGAGGGTGGCAAGAAGCTGCCCTCAGCGCCTGTGAATGAGGCCCCTGAGGCTCCAGCTGCTTCTCTTGGCGAGGCGATTGGCAGCGCGCATCAGGCGGGCGCCTCTGACGCAGATCACCTTGACGCTCCGTCTTCGTCGCAGATTAATCCCTGCGCCCAACTCTTAGGCCGCTTCCGCGTGGACTTTAAGGCCCTCCGGAAGAGAAGGGAGGCCCTGGGCGACGATTACCCTTGTCGCCTGCTGAAGCGTAAGAAGTACTTCGCCACTGATGAGTAAGCCTTCTCCTTTCCCAGCTCCCGATCCTTCTGTTGCTTTTACTGACCCTTGCTCCGCAGGCCCCCTCCAGCCGAGCTCGCGGAGATGGCTGAGGTGCCGTCCCCCTTGGCTTCGCCCCTCCACTGTCCTCAAGCGCTCCTAGCAGCAGAGCCCTTGTGGTGAGGGCGATCGGAGAGGCGAACCGTCCCGAGGCGCATCGTGGCCCTGCGCACCTCGTGATCCTCCTTCGCGGGCCTTCTCGTGGCATAGCCAGCCTACCATGGGCTTCTCGCCTGGTCGTGGACTGCGATTGGCTGAGGCGCTCCCTGCGCTCTTCACCTGGGGACGGGCTGGCTCCAGGCCAGGCTTCTGGCATGGCGTGCCCGGCCGTCGCGAGGGTGCCAGCCCCCAGCCCCCTGCCCGGAGGGGGAGTGCTGATTCGTGGCCCCCGGCGCTTGCTTGGGGCAGATGATGGTGTGGAAGATGTGCTCGAGCGCGCTCGGGAGCGTCGCGCTCTCCGCCAAGGATTCCTTAGAAGGGCGGCTGACGCGGTGAGCCTGCTTGGTGAGGAGCTTGCTGATGAAGACGCGCGCCTTGAGGCCGAGGGCCTGCGCCTAGCTGCAGAGAGGCGCGAGCTGGAGGTTAGCACAGTATGTTTTGAAGAGGTTACTGGTGAACTATGAACCGTTGTCCATGATGATGCGATTCGGCACCCCGAATCGGCTCACGATGCCCTTGATGAACTTGACCGCGGGACCCGCGGGAATGGTGCGGACAGCCTCCACTTCAGCCCACTTGGTGAACTTGTCCACGGCGACGTAGATGTAGCGGTAGCCCCCGGGCGCCCGAGGAAACGGGCCTAAGATGTCCAGCCCCCAGACTGCGAATGGCCGCGAAAGGGGGATAGTCTGCAAGCCTCCTATTGGCTGATGGATCTGCTTGGCGTGGAACTGGCAGGCCTCACAAGCTTTCACTAGTTCGATGGCGTCATTGAGCGCGGTGGGCCAATAAAACCCACTGCGGAACGCCTTGCCGACGAGGGTCCGTGATGATGAATGATGTCCACAGTCTCCGCCATGTATATCTTCCAGTAGTTCCTTCCATTGCTCCCTGGAGATGCAGCGCAGGGATACATCGTTTGGCCGCTTCCGGTAGAGCTCTCCATCCTTGATGCAGTATGCCGTGGCCTGGCATGCCACTCACTCTGCTTCCTCCTCCTTCTCCGGCAGGGTCCCTTGCGTTAGGTAACTCCAGAGCTCCGCGATCCAACATCCCTCCTGAGGTTCCATCGTCAGGAGCAGGCGTGCTCCTGAGGCCGGGCCATAGGCCGGAGCCCCTCAGGCAGGTGGCTGGGGGAGCTCCTCCCGGGGCTGAGCTGTGCTCAATAATGACGGCAGGGCTGAGGGCTTGAAGAGCCGCTCCTCGAAAATGCCAGGCTCCTGAGGTAACCGCCTGGACGCCCATTTGGCGATGTCGTCGGCCTCCTAATTGGTGCCACGGGGCACATGCTCCAACTCCAACCCCCAGAACTGCTTCTCCATCCTGCGGACCTCCGCTAGGTAGGCTTCCATGTGCTCATCCTTCGGCTCGTACACCTTGTTGGAGAAATTGACAAGGAGCTGCAAATCGCCCTTGATGGTGAGGCGTTTCACCCCCAGGGCAGCCGCGGCCTTCAAACCCGCTATTAAACCTTCATACTCTGCTATGTTGTTGGAGACCTTTTCACCTTGCTGGAAATAGAGCTGCACGGCGTAATAGAGCTTGTCCTGAGTGGGCGATATAAGCACCGCCCCAGCCCCGGCGCCATGCCTGGAGAACGCCCCATCGAAGTACATGTCCCAGCCTTCTGGCGCCTCGCTTCCCGGGGACAGGGACCGATCCTCGTCGGCCTTGAGGCCTGGCGCCTTCGTCCATTCTGCCACAAAATCCGCCAACGCTGCCCCCTTGATGACTCTGGTCGTGCTGAATTCGAGCTGAAACACTTGCAGTTCTATGTTCCACTCAGCGACCCTTCCAGCTGAATTAAGGCTCCTGAGCACTCTCTCCAGGGGGTATGACGAGACGACCTTGATGGGGTGACCCTGAAAATAGTGCCGCAGCTTGCGCGAGGCCGCCAGTAGCGCGAGGAGGAGTTTCTGAGGCATGGGGTACCGTGCCCTTGCATCCCGCAACACCGTGCTGACGAAGTACACTGGGTGCTCAACGAGGTGGAGTGCGTCAGTGCTGGTGGCTCCCTTCGGAGACCATGGCGCCTCTTGAGGCAATGAGGCCTCCTGAGACTGGCCATCTGGGAGAGGGGCCTCTTTCGCCTCCAGTGCGCCCCTCTGCGGCGGCTGATCCTCCTCAGCCGCGGTGGCAGTTTCTGTGGGCCTTCCTTGTCCCTGTTCTGCCTTGTCCCGGGCTGCTGCCGCGGTTTTGATTCGGCGCTCCTCTCTGACAGCCACCAAGGCTGCGCTGGCGGAGTAGGGAGTGGAGGTGAGGTAAAGCACCAGGGGCTCTTGAGGGCGCGGAGCCACCATGACCGGTGGGCTGGTCAGGTATCTCTTGAGATCCTGGAACGCCTTGTCGGCCTCTTCAGTCCACTTGAAGGGCCCCTTTTTCTTCATTAGCTGGAAGAAGAGCAGCGCTCGTTCCCACAACTTGGAGAGGAAGCGCCCTAGCGCGGTCACGCGCCCCGTGAGCTTCTGCATTTCTCTGAGGGTCTTTGGCGGGCTCATGTCTTCCACGGCCTTGACCTTCGCCGGGTTAACCTCGATGCCTCGGTGGGACACGAGGAAACCCAAGAGCTTGCCCGAGGGGACTCCGAACACACACTTCTCTGGGTTGAGTCGTAGGTTCACTGCGTTGAGGCTCGCGAAGGTTTCCTCCAGGTCTTGTATCAAGGTCCTGGCCTCCCGAGACTTTACCACAATGTCATCGACGTAAGCTTCAACATTCTTCCCGAGCTGCGGGCCCAAGGTGATGTGCATCAGCCGCTGAAAGGTCGCCCCTGCGTTACGCAGCCCGAATGGCATGCATGTGTAGCAGTACACCCCACACGGGGTTAGGAAGGCTGTCTTCTCGACATCTTATACCGCCATCTTGATCTAGTGATACCCAGAGAAGGCATCCAAGAAGCATAACAGGTCGCATTCCGAAGTGGAATCGACGATCTGGTCGATGCGGGGGAGCGGGAACGGATCTTGCGGGCATGCTTTGTTGAGGTTGGTGAAGTCAACACACATGCGCTCCTTCCCTCCCTTCTTCGGCACAACGACAGGGTTGGCTAACCAATCCGGGTATCGGACCTCGCGAATGACCCCAGCGGCTTCTAATTTGCGGGTCTCTTGGACGATGAAGGCCTGCTTTTCTGTGGACTGCCGCCTGGCCTTCTGCTTCACAGGGCGCACGTTGGGGCACACGTTGAGGTGATGCTCGATTACACTCCTAGGGATCCCTGCCAACTGGTCAGGCTCCCAAGAAAATACCTTCTTGTTTGCGCGCAGGAACCCGACCAGGGCCTCCTCCTGCTCGAGTTTGAGGTGGGCGCCTATGGTGAAAGTGGCGTTGGTGGACCCGTCCTCATCGACGGGTATCTGCTTGGTTTCTGCCTTGTCTTGGGTGAACAACTGTTTCTTCTTGGCTGGTGCAGCCCCCTTGGGCTCGGGGGTCTCCAAGTCGGCGGGCTGTGCCGGCGCCGCCGTCTTGAAGGTGAGCTTGAGCACCCGCAGCGCGTCCCCGGTGTCCCCATGCACAGTGAGGACACCGCTGCTCCCCGGCATCTTCATGAGGTTGTATGCTGGGTGCGTCGCGGCCATGAACTGGGCCAGCGCTGGGTAGCCGAGGATGACGTTGTAGGGGAGGCCGATGGGGGCGATGTCGAAGTCGACCAGCTCCGTGCGGAAGTTGTCGTAGGTGCCGAAGGTTACTGGGAGCCGGATCTGTCCCAAGGAGCTGGACGACTCGCCCCCAACGCCTGAGAAGGGCCGGCTGGGTTGCAGCCGTTCCAGGGGTATGCAGAGGAGGTTGAAGGCCTCTACCGAGAGCATGCTGAGGCCCGCGCCGCCATCAATGAGGGTTCTGGTGACAGCCACCTGGCAGATGGTGGGGGTGCACAGCATGGGGAGCGCACCCGAGCATGCCGAGTTGGAGGGGTGGTCCTCCGAGCTGAAGGTCAGGCCGGTCTCGGGCGCCGCCTGGTCCAGGGGAGCCCCCTGCCGCGTGGAAGCGGCGCTGACCCGGCGGATGAACGGCTTGACGTGGTGACTTGTAGGCGGTGCCTGTGAGCCGCCCAAGAGGGTCGCGACGACCGGGGGTTTTGGCGCATCGCGGTGGGCGGGGAAGAGGTTGCGGGGCTCTTCCCGAGAAGCCACGGAGGCTGTCGGCGGGTGGAGCGGCCATGTGCGCGGAGCGCCGGTGAGGGCCATGGGGAGCCAGTTGGCCACGACCCTATCGTCACCTCCGGCTTCGAGGAGGGCCTCCTCGCTCGCCAGCAAGAAGGCCAGCGGATCTGTCATGCCGCCGTAGCGCGGCGGCATCGTTGGCTTGAGCTTGTCCGGCCACCGTGTCCGTTGCAGGGCTGGGGCAAGGGCTCGGAGCCCCCTGGCCCCTGCGCTGGCGCTGGCGGCTGGAGAGGGCGACGCGCTACCCATCGCGAGGCGGGCCATGGCGGTGGCGGAAGAGAAAACTCCGGTGCACCCCTACCTGGCGCGCCAAATGTCGGATTTTGGGTTCCGGCAGACCCTTGAGGTTCGAACGCTGGGGTGCGCGCGGAGATTTCGCCTCCTACCTACCTGCACCCCTCCGCCTCGCTAAGATCTAAACTGTGGAAAGAACAACACAAGAGACATAGGGTTTATACTGGTTCGGGCCACCGTTGTGGTGTAATACCCTACTCCAGTGTGTGGTGTGGTGGATTGCCTCTTGGGCTGATGATGACGAACAATACAAGGAAGAACAGCCTCGCGAGGGTTTGTTCTTGGCTGGGGCGATGAACTGCGGGGAGGAGTTCAGTCACACTTCTCTCTCTCTCTGATCCTTTCTTTTTCTCTGCTTCGAACCCCCTTGCTCTATGGTTGGCTGGTCCTATTTATAGAGGCCCTGGTCCTCTTCCCAAATATCAAGCGGGAAGGGAGCCAACAATGGCCGGCTAATTTGAAGGGGGACAGCTAGTATCAGCTATCCTGACAAAAGTAGTCTTCGCCTGCGCAAAGCTCTGGTGATGACGCCGTCTTGGGCTCCACGGTGACCTTCGTCTCGTAGTCCTCCTGGTCTTGGTCTCGTTGCACCGAAATGGCAACCTTTGCCTGACGCCTCGGTACTCCGCGGCTGCGCTTGCCCCCTTTGCACCAAAGAGGAAGGGAGGACACTACGCGGGCTGGCACCCGCCTGGCGCCCTTGGTCATCATGGCTTGCGTCACGGGCACCTCGTGAGGTACCCCGCCTTGATCTCTCCGCCTCCTCATGAGCCAGCCTGACGAGGCCGTGCCTGAGGAAGCTCCGCGTCATCCGCCCCGCGAGGCTTGGCCCCTCGCGAGGGTCTTGGGTTTGTGTTCGTGAAGATGGGCCGCGTTGGGCCCCCTTTTGAGCCACGCCGCAGGCCGCAGGCAGGCAAGTCTGGGGACCCCCGTTCCCAGAACACCGACAAAAACAAACTCATGATGCAAACTTTGAGACAACAAAAGTATATGCTACAGGAACATTTCGTGGCATCAAAGGGCGTGTAAAGTATCTAAAGGTAGAGCACTACAAAACATGAACACTGAGCTACTGCTAGAGAACAATAGAACATGCTCAAAACATCATGGCAAGATTGCAAATGATAACAGATTCACACACTTAGACATGGCAGGAACAACGAACATTAGACATGTTTGCAAGCTCGTGTCACTCATCTCAAGGCATGTCATGGCATGTGAATATAACCAACAGCAAGAAGACATGATTATGCAGCTACTCATGGCAAGAACATGGTCATAGGATGCATAGATCACTAGCCATTCACATGGCAAGAATGAACTTACTGTTAACAGACTGACAGCAACATTATTTAGCAAATTTAGAGCATGGTAATGACAAGCTAAAACAGGCCATAATTGCAAACAAGGGCATGGATGGATATAACGTAATAAGATCTACAAAACATTCTTACTGAGAATCTCCAGATTATGCATAGATTCACTTGTAGCATCAAGTTAACATGGCAACATAATGTAGCAGATTCAGACTTTGCAGAAATCATCAAGTCACTAAAATCAGCAACAGCAAGTACCCTACTTTGCATGCTTGTGCTATTCACCACATGGGCACATAGAAATACATAGATTGCACCACTGTAAAGATGGCATGAATATGCTCCTAAAACATGTTGACACGATGCTCAAAAGACAAGCAAACAAAATGCTATGAAAAAGGGAAATTAGTAAGTTATGATAACTTCCAGTAGATTATGTCATTTAGCACCTTTGCAACGACGATTAAGGCATCAAGATGATCTGCAACATGCATTCAAACTACACCAATGTGTAGAGCATTCATAGATGAACAATTTGACATATCATACACAATAATCGGACCAACATGCACAAAGATACACCACTCACAAGAATGCAACATGATGCTGATAAACGGGGACAGTGAAATCTGCACCTCGGGGAAAAGTTGGACGAAGGGGTACGGGGACGGAGAGATCCAGGGAGGCGTTTGGATCGGGGACGACGGTGTGCAGCGGGATGAGGGCGTGCAGATCTGGTGTCGAGGTCAACGGCGACGACGACTCCTGATGCGGCAGCGAGGCGTGGGCACGACACCGGCGAGGTGCGCGTGGGGAGGAGCCAGAGGCGGGTGGCGCGGTGGCTGGCGGCACGGGCGGAGGTGCGGTGCGACG
>NC_041392.1:226791290-227001783 GCF_002162155.2 Triticum dicoccoides | reverse complement strand
AGTCCGGCGAGGGCTCGGGGCGAGCGGGCGGTGCGCTCGGGGCGGCTCGAGCCCCGATGGGCTCGGGCGGGCCTGCCCTGGGCCCGAGTGGGCCGCGGCCGCGGAACGAGATAGGAGGCACGGGGCACTGACGTGGCACGAGGGGATTGGCCGAGGGCGTCGGCTGGACGCGTCCGGCCGGCGGCGGATGTGTCCGGCGGCGCAGAGGAAGGAGGAGGCTAGGGTTTCGCCTAAAAAATAGAGGAGAAGGGGACTTTTATAGGTAGAGGGAGCTAGGAGAAGGCTACTGAGGTGCGTTTTTTGCCCACGCGATCGTGATTCAATGACGAAGAGCATGGAGGGGGTTTAGATGGGCTAGTGGGCTGTTGTGGAGGGGTGCTGGGCTGCAAAGAGAAGGAGGGCTTTGGCTAATGCGGTTAACCGTTGGGGCATCAAACGACCTCCAAATGGAACGAAATTTGACAAGCGGTCTACCGGTGATGTACCAAGACTACTCGTCAACTCTTGGCCCATTCCGAGAACATTTTTCTCCCGCTCACGAAACAAGATCTGGGAGGTGCGACTGGTGCGTGTGAGAGTGTCAGTTGCTGAAACGGACAACGGAGAGAACTGGGAGACCCGAACGCATGCAAGTTTTGAAAAACATGCAGATGAAATGCACATGATGACATGGCAAAGTGCAACACGCAAGAAAATGACATGGCAATGACGGCAAATAACTGGAAGACACCTGGCACATCAGACTTTAGGCGTTACAGCTGGGACCCACCAGCAATAACTTCGCACGCAAGGAAGTGCCTCCTTATCCTCCTTGATAGTCGGGACCCACCTGGCTGAAGCGTATGTAGCATTGTCATTCTGGTCATGAACGTGTACGTACATACTGGTCGATCTGTCTGTCTGCACGCTGGAGCGATGAACCGTGGCAGAGTAAGGAAGGGCACTTGTCGTAGTAGAGGCATGGATGTAGCATGTACACATATGTACAACCAGGGTGCAAGAAAGTAAATACGGCAACGTACGTACATACAGGCGGGGTCTCGAATGCCTACTCGCGCATACGTACGGCCAGGGCTCGTGTACATGGAGAGGCAGCGACGACATCCTGTTCATCGGCAGCCAACCGGCTGGGTTGGAACAGAGAAACTGCATCATTGTATTTATAGGGAGGCAGCGGAATGCGTCGTGTTCATCGAGTGCCAACCGGCTTGGACGGAACAGCCAAAACGAGGCCTAGCGTACCTTAGAACGGAGAAAACGGCCTTGTGTTCGACCGCCTACGGTCGAAACGGGATCCTGTTCACCGGGCAGGGTGTGGCGTACCGCAAAACGGAGGAAATGGACTTCTCTTTGACCTCCTACAGTCGAAATGGGGTCCTATTATCGGGATGGGTGTGGCGTACCACAAAATAGAGGAAACAGACTTCTCTTCGACCTCCTATAGTCGAAACAGGGTCTTGTTCATTGGGAGGGGTGTGGCATACCGCAAAATGGGACTCCACAGCTACTGTTCATCCACCGTCCACTGCCTCGCTCCAGCCTCCACGGGCTACTGTTCATCCACCGTCGACCTCCTCTAGCCTCCACCTGCGACTGTTCATTCACGGCATCTCCCTCCTGCCTCCACCAGCTACTGTTCATCCAAGGGCTCGTGTTCATCCAGCCTCCACCGCTCCTCCACCAACTACTTTTCAACCAGCCCTCTCCACGGGGTCCTGTTCAACCACCCCTCCATGGGCTACTGTTCATCCAGCCCTCCACCGGCTACTGTTCATCCAGCCCTCCACCGGCTGCTGTTCATCCAGCCCTACACAGGGTCCTATTCATCCACCCCCAACTGGCTCGATCGAGGTCCTGTTCATCCATCGGCAACGACCTCTATTACCACGGGGTCCTGTTCATCCAACCCCCACCGAGAACTGTTCATCCAACCCCCCAACAATGCTCATTGTTCATCAAGAGGCAGTAGGTTCGATCGGCTTCAGTTAGCAGCAGTGGCGAAGGAATCACTCGATCGGGTTCAGTTAATAGCCAGGGATCGGTAGATCGCTCCGGTTCAGTAACACGTAGCCTGCAGTGCAATCGCTCGGGTTCAGTAGGCAAATGCCTCGCTCGGGTTCAGTTAGAGCCCAACGCCTCGCACCCACGCGCGTACGTGTACGAGAGAAACGTGCATTGCTCAGCCCCGACCACCCACCGTAATCAGGAACTCCCCGATATTTTCCTCGCCCTCTCTTCTATCACGGTTTTTCCGTCATGGATGACCCAAAGAATGTCATGCAGCTGCGCCTCCGGCCCGTCCAGGACAAAAAGCCCATTTGTTATCATGATTTTTTGTCATAGAAGTAGGAGCCCACCACATCTATGATGATACCGGGTTTTGTTTCAATTATCATCATAGAAGTGTCATAAGCATGACAGGAAAAAAATCATTTGGCCCAAAATGTCACGGATTTGTCTTTTTTTGTAGTGATTGGGCTACCTTGCTGCACTTTATTTACCGTTACCATTACTTGTCCGTTACAAATTATCTTGCTATCAAACTACCTTTTACTGACAATTCCAGTGCTTGCAGAAATTACCTTGCTGAAAACCACTTGTCGTTTCCTTCTGCTCCTCGTTGGGTTTGACACTCTTACTTATCGAAAGGACTAAGATTGACCCCCTATACTTGTGGGTCATCACTCTCCAAACAGGATTCTTCACCGATTTCATCCCCAATTGTTCCCATGGGATCCTTCGCTCATAATGAAGGGATTGGGAGAAGATAAGGCTCATCTTGAGCCCTTGAATGACCACATAAACTGAGGAGATGCCGGGAGGCCTTCATATAAGCACCATCAACCCTAACCGCCATCTCCTCCATGTTCATTCATTCACACAGCCATCATCCATCTCCACTGTTGCTCCAAGACCACCTCCATAGAGAAGAGAAGGGTCAAGCAAAGAGGAATAAGAAGGGGAGCCTCCACTGCAAGCACCGGCCGGCCTTCGGTTCGGTGTGGTCTTCATCACCGGCGCGACCACCATCACCATCTCCACTGCAACTACCGTTGCCATCACCATCACCATCATGCTCCTCTCTTCCAACGGCTCTGTGCTGGCTTGTAATTTATATTCTCCCTCTCCTATGTTGAATAGTTGTATTAGTTCTTGAGGATTTGGATGAGCCTTGCATGATTAGTACTTTGTTGAATAAGCGATCCAATATTCTCTTTATATGTATTGTGTTGATTGTCTCATGGTGTTGTGAAGAACGCTCGTGCATCATTAGCCGCTTGTGGACTTGAGGCAAGTCATATTAGTGAGAAGGGGGTAGTTGTGGATGGTAGGTGGTGACTGATAACCCACAAGTATAGGGGATCATTTGTAGCCTTTTTCGATAAATAAGAGTGTCGAACCCAACGAGGATCTAAAGGCAGAACAAATATTCCCTCAAGTTCTATCGACCATCAATACAACTCTATGCACACTTGACGTTTGCTTTACCGGAAACAAGTATTAAACTAGAAGTACTTTGTAGGTGTGATAGGATAGGTTTGCAAGATAATAAAGAGCATGTAAATAAAATCTAGGGGCTGTTTAGATAAAGACACAACTAAATTAGTTTTAGTAGAGAGCTTTTGTCAACAAGAAAGTTATTTGTCCCTAGGCTATCGATAACAAGTACCGGTAATCATTCTTGTAATTTTATATGAGGGAGAGGCATGAGCTAACATACTTTCTCTACTTGGATCATGTGCACTTATGATTGGAACTCTAGCGAGCATCTGCAACTACTAAAGATCATTAAGGTCGTGAAATCCAACCATAGCATTAAGTATCAAGTCCTCTTTATTCCCATATGTCATACCCCACTGATACGTCTCCAACGTATCTATAATTTTTGATTGTTCCATGCTATTATATTATCTGTTTTGGATGTTTAATGGGCTTTAATATGCTCTTTTATATTATTTTTGGGACTAACCTATTAACCGGAGGCCCAGTGCCAGTTTTTGTTTTTTTGCCTATTTTAGAGTTCAGAAAAGGAATACCAAACGGAACCAAACAGGATGAAACCTTCGTGGTGATCTTTCTTGGACCGAAAGCAAACCAGAAGACTTGGATTTGAAGTCTGGAATGCCACAAGGTAGGAGGGCGCGCCCAGGGTGGTAGGTGTGCCCCCCACCCTCATGGGCCACTCGTAGCTCCACCGACGTACTTCTTCCGCCTATATATACTCTTATACCCTAGATCGATAGCAAAGAGCCACGAAACCACTTTTCCACTGCCGCAACCTTCTGTACCCGTGAGATCCCATCTTGGGGCCTCTTCTTGCGATCTGCCGGGGGGGAATCGATCACTGAGGGCTTCTACATCAACACCATAGCCTCTCAAATGAAGCGTGAGTAGTTTACCACAGACCTTCGGGTCCATAGTTATTAGCTAGATGGCTTCTTCTCTCTCTTTGATTCTCAATACAAATTTCTCCTCGATGTTCTTGGAGATCTATTCGATGTAATACTCTTTTGCGGTGTGTTTGCTGAGATCCGCTGAATTGTGGTTTTATGAACAAGATTATCTATGAATATTATTTGGTTCTTCTCTAAATTCTTATATGCATGATTTGATATCTTTGCAAGTCTCTTCAAATTAGCGGTTTAGTTCGGCCTACTAGATTGATCTTTCTTGCAATGGGAGAAGTGCTTAGCTTTGGGTTCAATCTTGCGGTGTCCTTTCCCAATGACAATATGGGCAGCAAGGCACGTATTGTATTGTTGCCATCGAGGATAAAAAGATGGGGTTTATATCATATTGCTTGAGTTTATCCCTCTACATCATGGCATCTTGCTTAGAGCGTTACTCTGTTCTTATGAGCTTAATACTCTAGATGCATGCTAGATAGCGGTCGATGTGTGGAGTAATAGTAGTAGATGCAGAATCGTTTCGATCTACTTGACATGGATGTGATGCCTATATTCATGATCATTGCCTTAGATATTCTCATAACTATGCACTTTTCTATCAATTGCTCGGCAGTAATTTGTTCACCCAACGTAATACATGCTATCTTCAGAGAAGCCACTAGTGAAACCTACGGCCCCTAGATCTCTTTCTTATTATATTGCATCTCTTTTATTTACATCGCATCTCGTTTACATTTTTGCAATCTTTACTTTCCAATCTATAGAACAAAAATACCAAAAATATTTATTTTAGTATCTTTATCAGATCTCACTTTAGCGAGTGGCCGTGAAGGGATTGACAACCTCTTTATCGTGTTGGTTGCAAGGTTCTTGATTGTTTGTGCATGTACTAGGTGACTTGTGCGTTGTCTCCTGTTGGATTGATACCGTGGTTCTCAAAAACAGAGGGAAATACTTACGCTACTTTGTTGGATCACCCTTTCCTCTTCAAGGGAAAACAAACGCATGCTCAAGAGGTAGCAAGAAGGATTTATGGCGCCGTTGCTGGGGAGATCTACGCCAAGTCAAGACATACCAAGTACCCATCATAAACTCTTCTCCCTCGTATTACATTATTTGACATTCGCCTCTCATTTTTCTCTCCCCCACTTCTAAAACGATTTTCGAAACCCTTTTCCTTTTCTTTGCTCCTTTTCCGTTTGTCTCTTTTCGCTTGCTTCTTGTGTGCTTGTGTGTTGTATTGATTGTTTGTCATGATGGCTCAAGATAATACTAAATTGTGTGACTTTTCCAATACCAACAACAATGATTTTATTAGCACTCCGATTGCTCCTACTACCAATGCTGAATCTTGTGAAATTAATACCGCTTTGTTGAATCTTGTTATGAAAGATCAATTTTCTGGACTTCCTAGTGAAGTTGTCGCTACCCATCTAAACAACTTTGTTGATTTGTGTGATATGCAAAAGAAGAAAGATGTGGATAATGATATTGTTAAATTGAAGCTATTTCCATTTTCGCTTAGAGATCGTGCTAAAACTTGGTTCTCTTCTTTGCCTAAAAATAGTATTGATTCATGGAATAAGTGCAAAGATGCTTTTATCTCTAAGTATTTTCCTCCCGCTAAGATCATCTCGCTTAGGAACGATATTATGAATTTTAAGAAACTTGATCATGAGCATGTTGCACAAGCTTGGGAGAGGATGAAATTAATGATACGTAATTGCCCTACACATGGTTTGAATTCTGGATGATTATACAAAAAAATTATGCCGGATTGGATTTTGCTTCTAGAAATCTTTTAGATTCGGCCGCGGGAGGCACTTTTATGGAAATCACTTTAGGAGAAGCTACTAAACTCCTAGACAATATTATGGTTAATTATTCTCAATGGCACACCTAAAGATCCACTAGTAAAATGGTTCATGCGATTGAAGAGATTAATGTTTTGAGTGGAAAGATGGATGAACTTATGAAATTGTTTGCTAATAAAAGTGTTTCTTATGATCCTAATGATATGCCTTTGTCCACTTTGATTGAGAATAATAATGAATCTATGGATGTGAATTTTGTTGGTAGGAACAATTTTGGTAACAACGCGTATAGAGGAAACTTTAATTTTAGGTCATTTCCTAGTAATTCCTCTAATAATTATGGTAATTCCTGCAACAACTCTTATGGAAATTTTAATAATATGCCCTCTGATTTTGAGATTAGTGTTAAAAAAATTATGAGTTCGCAAAAGAATTTCAATGCTTTGGTTGAAGAAAAATTAGTTAAGATTGATGAGTTGGCTAGGAACGTGGATAGAATTTCTCTTGATGTTGATTCTTTGAAACTTAGATCTATTCTACCTAAGCATGACATCAATGAGTCTCTCAAAGCCATGAGAATTTCCATTGATGAGTGCAAAGAAAGGACCGCTAGGATGCGTGCTAAAAAATATTGCTTTGTGAAGGCGTCTTCTTCTAGTTTTCATGATAATAATGATGATGAAGATCTAAAAGTGATTGATGTGACTCCTATTAAATCTTTTTTTTCAATATGAATCTTGATAAAGATGGGACTGGAAATGAGTCAACTTTAGTTAAAAGGCGTCCCAATGATTCGGAGTTTTTAGATCTTGATGCAAAAATTTATAAAAGTGGGATTGAAGAGGTCAAAACTTTACATAGCAATGAACCCACTATGTTCGATTTCAAGGAAATTAATTATTATAATTGCTCTTTGATAGATTGTATTTCCTTGTTGAAATCCGTGTTGAATTCTCCTCATGCTTATAATCAAAATAAACCTTTTACTAAACATATAGTTGATGCTTTAATGCAATCCTATGAAGAAAAGCTTGAACCAGAAGTTTCTATCCCTAGAAAACTTTATGATGAGTGGGAACCTACTATTAAAATTAAGATTAAAGATTATGAATGCTATGCTTTGTGTGATTTGGGTGCAAGTGTTTCCACGATTCCAAAAACTTTGTGTGATGTGCCAGGTTTCCGTGAATTTGATGAGTGTTTTGTTAAATTTGCATCTTGCGGATTCCACCATTAAGAAACCTATGGGAAGGATTAATGATATTCTTATTGTTGCAAATAGGAATTATGTGCCTGTAGATTTCATTGTTCTTGATATACAATGCAATCCTACATGTCCTATTATTCTTGGTAGACCTTTCCTTAGAACAATTGGTGCAATTATTGACATGAAAGAAGGAAATATTAGATTCCAATTCCCCTTAAGGAAAGGTGACGGTGTCCTGGAGTAGGGGGTACTCACCACGTCATCTCCCGATCTATTAGATTGGGCCGAGGACTCCCGTGGCCGTATACTCATGGGCTAGTTCGGACGGCTACCACATACAAGGAAGATTCCACAAGACTTGGCGATCAAGACAAGGACTTCTCCCCACCGGCGTATTCGGCTAGGACTCTTGTTATCCTAGGCCTCCGGTGCATTATATAAACCGAGGCTAGGCTAGTCGATAGAGAGACAATATATACAACAATCATACCATAGGCTAGCTTCTAGGGTTTAGCCTCCTTGATCTCGTGGTAGATCTACTCTTGTACTACCCATATCATCAATATTAATCAAGCAGGAGTAGGGTATTACCTCCATCGAGAGAGCCCGAACCTGGGTAAAACAAAGTGTCCCATGTCTCCTGTTACCCATCGATCCTAGACGCACAGTTCGGGACCCCCTACCCGAGATCCGCCGGTTTTGACACCGACATTGGTGCTTTCATTGAGAGTTCCGATGTGTGATCGACAAAAGGATTGATGGCTCGCCTGCAGATCAACTGCGACTTCGGCATCTTCGTCACCAGTTCGACTAGTCACCTTGGTTCGACCAAGAATTGCGCCCCATGTTCGGATCACCATGTCTGGACGAGGGCCTTCATCAAACATCAACTCCGATCTCTATCAAGATCACGGAGGAATCATCTACGGAGCTCGGGGGCTCAACGTCAACATCGCCCTCGAGCGACTGTGCTGTTTTTCTGGACAGCGAACTCGTATCTGCCACCACCACCTCCTCGAGTATCGCTTTGACGACCGCTTTGGTGGAATTGTGCGCAACTGAGTCTGCAACGACCCTGGAAAATTTCGTCGAGTTTCGATGGAGGAATCTCTGGCAATCCACGATATACCGGAGCCCTGTCAAATCTGGACGGGAATTTGGATGAGTTTAGGGCGTGGTGTCCAGCTTCTAGCTTGGACGTCCTTTGGAAGATCCAACTGTTGATCGGCTGCGGAATTCGTATATCTACCACCTCTCAAAATTTCGGCTCGATCCGACCGTCCAAACTCCGGGAACCTTCCGATTAGTGCATCACTTTTCGGATCTGTTTTCTGCGCGAAAACGAATCCGACCTGAATTCATCTTTTTTATGAACAGGATTTCGGACATCCCTTTTGAAGGAAGTTTTGTATGGGGTATTGTGTTTTGTTCCTGAACACATCCCACTAACTGTAAGATCTTTTGAACATGATCTTCAACATCATGCTGGTGTCAAACCAGTCCGGCAATATTACTTCACGACTGCCGACCTGCGCTAGACACGGTGTCACTTTGTTGAGCCAAGCTCAACTTCTTAGGATCATCATCTCGGCAAGCCGAACAAGAGCCCGGCATCGCGAAGGATAAATCATCACCAACATCGCCGCCCCACGATTACACGGAGCGGGCATACTGGCATTGCCGCACGGTCGCTTCATTAAGCCGGCATCGACCACGTCACGACCTGCATCGACAGGGCCGCACTATTGCTTCTTCAAGCTGGTGTCCATCACGCCGACCTACTTTGACTCATCGGCTGACATCTAGGCTTCGACATCTCGGCTGGACCGGGGGCTTCGCCATCTCTTCATCAACCTACTCCGGACACTTCGGCGTCACTAGCCGACCAGCTCCGTCACGTTAGCCGGGCCGAGGGCTTTGCCTCGGCGAGTCAACCTTTACCAGCATTGCCATGCCGTCATTTTATCGCCCATCAGGCAATGGGTGTGCGGAGCGGGTCCCAATTTTAGGAATCACCTTCCTTCGGATTGCTACAACAGATAAACCAGGTGCTATTAATCCCAGTATTTTTTGCTTGTTTGGGTTCATTTTTTCCAAGGAATTATTACTCTGGTTTATCCGTCATATGTACACAGGTCTATCAAATGGTGGCTGCATTAACAACAGTCACATGGCGGTTCGGTCAGTTTCCGTATATAGTCCGGCGAACGCCGCATCCGGAGCTCGGACCGACCTGTGAATTCAGGCTTTGCCACGCCTTTACTACATCACGCCGACGCCCTGCATCGACATTGACTTCGGCACCAGGCCATATTTCTTCTATTCCTCCCTTTGCATAAATTATTTATTATGCAACATTTTTTAACTATCATTATTACTATTATCTCCGGTTTGCACTATTTTTTATGCACAGGAAAATGATCGGGAGACTTCGGCGTCACTTTGTCGGTCTGCATTGACCGTGCTATGTCACCACTTCGGCGTGTCGAGCTCTCCGCTCCGCCACCTCAGGACCAGCTTGGCGGATGGAACCTTGCCCCGCATCAAGCTCGGACCGCGTCATCAATACCGAACACATTAACCAGCTAAGTCGCTTTCATGCTCAAAGCTTTAATTTCTAACTTGTGTTCGGTTCGACCAAGCATTATACTTTTTTGGAAAAAAGTTGCTTGTAAAAAATTTTTGTTGTCCAAACTTTGTTTGTGACACACAAATTCAAGGACCCAATTCACTTGGGGGCTTCCTTTATGAAGCTTTTCCTGTTGCATATGATTATACTTGTACGGCTTCGTTCCTTGTTCGTGTATTACGCCACAATATGCACCACATTGACTTAAGCGATTTGCAAGCTGGGTTGCCTCGCTCCTGTGTTTACCCCTACGTTCCCGATTGTTCGGCTAGGGAGTAAAGGGAGCACCTCTGCGATTGTCACGATCGGGTCACCCGAGCCGGACCTCAGACTGGGTGAAGCCGAAAGCTAACGCTCTTATAGTTATTCAATGATGGTCGGCACACAACGGAACTCATGAGTACAAAAAATCTATTGCACAAGTCTCATAATAACAATGAGCACCGAAGAAAGGTATCGGTGGGGGTACTATTTCCTTCGAAGATGCTTCTTACTCTTGCAGTAATATAGCATAAGTTCCCTGAGCGCTCTTTGTTTGTTACAGCCTTATGGCCTGATTGCCTGGTTATTGGAAACACCGTCGATATTCTCGACCGATGGAGTACGTAACACTTTTCGGTCCTTGACCGAAGAGGGAGAAGCTGACGGTCGGTTAAGACGCGTTTAAAGTCCGGTTGAACATAGATATGATATAAGTACTTCGGTACATGCAATCATTCTTCTACCCAAGTCACTTGGGGGCTCTTAAGTTTATTTGAGCCGTTCTATAATAAGTGTTCTTCTTCTTAGTCGTTGCAAAGTTTTATTATTATTTATCACTCCTTTTTGACACGAGTGTGCGGTCACTAGCCGGGGAGCCTAATTTCTCTCTCAAAGCCGCTAGAGTTTAGTTTGCTAAACTGGCCTAATGAGAAGTACTTCGCCCTCGGGATAGGAGGTTGAAGCCGTAGGCTGACCCGCTCGAAGTCTTGAGATAGGATGTGTCATGTTAAAGGACGACAGAAGCACTTCTTTTTTCTAAGACCAATTTTCGGATTGGCACCGAACACTTGATCTTGTTCGGACGTCATGTTTTTACTGACGTTTCTTGGTTTTCCAAGCTTTTTGGCACTTTTAAACTATTTGTGCTTTTCCAGCATTAGTCTCGCAGTGCAACGCCGGACACCTTTAGGGATTCGGCAAAAACATTCTCAGATATTGCTATACATGCATCGGTTTCGAATTGTGTCTTCGGTCAATAGTTGGGTTGCCCGGCTCCTGCACTTGCTTCCTACGTTCCGTTTTGTTCGGCTAGGCGTGCAAAGGGAGAACCACTGCGATTGTGCTTCCAGCTCACATGGTTAAGCACCTCAGTGGAGAAAGCCGAAAACTAACTTTCACAATAAGCATAAACTGGTCAGCGATCCGATGACTATGATGGGCCGTTCATAACATTGGCCGAAGTGTTTACGGCTTGACCTCGACTGTCGCCGAACACTACCGGGGGCTATTAACTGGCCTCCCAAACTAAATCCTCGATATTTTGCTCTTACATTCGAGCTGAGGTTTCATGATCATGCTTAGCATGACAACCCAAAGAAAGGAACCGATAACGGGACTATTTTCTTTGGAATACATTTTTTCTGTTAAACAGTAATATAACATATCTCTCTCCGTACCTTTGTTTATAAAACCGTGTGGCCAGATTGCCTTGTTTGTCGTAAATCTTTGCCCTCATAAAGGCTTTATAAAGTAGGACAAACACTCCTCGGCTACTGGCCAAGGAGGTGGAAGCCGATGGTCGGTCAACAAAGTTTTGTACAATGCGGATCCGAGCATTAATGACGTAAAGTACTTGGATACATAGAGTCATTACACATAATTTGCGATTTTACTATGGATATCGATCCTTAATTCGGCCACCCGTGCCCGCATTAAGGCTCGGGGGCTACTGGGCTTCGGTCTTATTATTTACAAATATTAAAGGGGCACATCGATTCCCTGATCTGGTGTAGCCACCCGACCAGTGTCTCGGGGGCTACTGCATTGCTTGTCCAATGCAGAAAATTTTATGTGCAATATAGTTTCCGAGGAGATTTTGATCCTCAGGTTGGTCGACCGCACCCAACCTGAGTCTTGAGGACTGAGCATGCCGCTTTTGTGTCCCGAAGTATTCTGCCAAGCTAGGACTTGATCCTCGGGCCGATTTTGCAAATCAACCTGAGTCTCAGTGGCTACTGGGATCAGTGGTCTTATGTCATCCTTCATGTGCATCTCGGGTTTTAGACCGATACACACCTTGAGGGCTACTGGCTATATATCTCGGCAGAGAATAAATTGCACCAATAAAAAATATTGACAAAAAATCCGCCCATAGTCGGGGTGGTGCACCACCTCGGAGGCAGTCCGGCATAAAGCTCGGGCGCTAGTGGCTGGCTCCATAGAGGGCATTTCCGGCATTAAGCTCGGCTAAACTCCTTCAACTTTTTTGAACCAAGGTGATATGACACCTCGGATATAGTCCGGCATTGGAGCCTGGACACATTCCGGCGTTGGAGCTCGGATACATAGTCCGGCGTTGGAGCTCGGATACATTCCGGCGCTAGAGCTGGGAAGCGGTCCGGCGTTGGTGCTCGGCTGCAAAAGATACCTCGAATGCAGTCCGGCGTTGGAGCTCGGACGCAAGAGGACCCTGCCTCCCGGGAACAACTTCAAACCCGAGGTGTGGCATAAAAATAAACAAGGCATTGATAAAGGCCGGAAACTTAAAGGGGCTCCTCGGATACCCGACGTGTAAACTCGTCGAATGCATTTCGGCGATCCTCAAGATCGAAGATAAAGAAGATTTGTTGAACCAGTTTTCAAGACCGGCAACCGAAGATGAAGAACAGTTCGGAAGAATCGAGGAGCGTCCCTAACTTGAAGACCGGTTCAGGGGGCTACTGACGGTGTCCTGGACTAGGGGGTACTCACCACGTCATCTCCTGATCTATTAGATTGGGCCGAGGACCCCCGTGGCCGTATACTCATGGGCCAGTTCGGACGGCTACCGCATACAAGGAAGGTTCCACAAGACTTGGCGATCAAGGCAAGGACTTCTCCCTACCGGCGTATTCGGCTAGGACTCTTGTTATCCTAGGCCTCCGGTGCATTATATAAACCGAGGCCAGGCTAGTCGATAGAGAGACAATATATACAATAATCATACCATAGGCTAGCTTCTAGGGTTTAGCCTCCTTGATCTCGTGGTAGATCTACTCTTGTACTACCCATATCATCAATATTAATCAAGCAGGAGTAGGGTATTACCTCCATCGAGAGGGCCTAAACCTGGGTAAAACAAAGTGTCCCCTGTCTCCTGTTACCCATCGATCCTAGACGCACAGTTCGGGACCCCCTACCCGAGATCCGCCGGTTTTGACACCGACAAAAGGCATGGAACACTTTCCTAGGAAGAAAATTAAATTGACTTATGAATCTATTATTAGAGCCACTTATGGATTGCATACCAAAGATGACAATACCTAGATCTATTCTTGTTTTTATGCCTAGCTAGGGGCGTTAAACGATAGCGCTTGTTGGGAGGCAACCCAATTTTATTTTTGTTCTTTATTTTTTTTCCTATTTAGTAATAAATAATTCATCCAGCCTCTATTATGATTGTGTTTTTTATGTTTTAATTAGTGTTTGTGCCAAGTAAAGCCTTTAGGATCTTCTTGGGTGATTGTTGTTTGATCTTGCTGATAAAAAGAGAAAGTATGCACTCACAAAAATAATTATCGTTTTTTACCAGAGAGCGATAAAATACCAATTCCAATTGCAGTATATATATAATTTTTATCCTGCTCGTCCTAATTTTTCAGAATTTTTGGAGTTACAGAAGTATTCGAAACATCCAGATTACTACAGACTATTCTGTTTTTGACAGATTCTGTTTTTCGTGTCTTGTTTGCTTATTTTTATGCATCTATGGCTAGTATCGGGGGGTATGAACCATAGAGAAGTTGGAATACAGCAGGTTTAACACCAATAAATATAAAGAATAAGTTCATTACAGTACCTTAAAGTGGTGGTTTATTTTCTTATACTAACGGAGCTCATGAGATTTTCTTTTGAAGTTTTGTGTTGTGAAGTTTTCAAGTTTGTGGTAAAGATTTGATTGATTTTGGAACAATGAGTGGCAAGAGCCTAAGCTTGGGGATGCCCAAGGAACCCCAAGGTAAAATTCAAGGACAACCAAAATCCTAAGCTTGGGGATGCCCCGGAAGGCACCCCTCTTTCGTCTTCGTCTATCGGTAACTTTACTTGAGGCTATATTTTTATTCACCACATGAAATGTGTTTTGCTTGGAGCGTCTTGTATGATTTGAGTCTTTGCTTTTTAGTTTACCACAATCATCCTTGTTGTACACACCTTTTGGGAGAGACAAGCATGAATCAAAATTTATTACAATACTCTATCTGCTTCACTTATATCTTTTGAGCTAGATAATTTTGCTCTAGTGCTTCACTTATATCTTTTTAGAGCATGGTGGTGGTTTTATTTTATAGAAATTATTGATCTCTCATGCTTCACTTATATTATTTTGAGAGTCTTTTAGAACAGCATGGTAATTTACTTTGGCTATAAAATTAGTCCTAATATGATGGGCATCCAAGTTGGGTATAATAAAAACTTTCATATAAAGTGTGTTGAATACTATGAGAAGTTTGATGCTTGATGCTTGTTTTGAGACATGAGGATGGTGATATTAGAGTTATGCTAGTTGATTAGTTGTGAATTTGAGAAATACTTGTGTTGAGGTTTGCAAGTCCCGTAGCATGCATGTATGGTAACCGTTGTGTAACAAATTTGAAGCATGAGGTGTTTCTTTGATTGTCTTACTTATGAGTGGCGGTCGGGGACGAGCGATGGTCTTTTCCTACCAATCTATCCCCCTAGGAGCATGCGCGTAGTGCTTGGTTTTGATGACTTGTAGATTTTTGCAATAAGTATGTGAGTTCTTTATGACTAATGTTCAGTCCATGGATTATACGCACTCTCACCCTTCCACCATTGCTAGCCTCTCTAGTACCGCGTAACTTTTGCCGGTACCATAAACCCACCATTTACCTTCCTCAAAACAGCCACCATACCTACCTATTATGGCATTTCCATAGCCATTCTGAGATATATTGCCATGCAACTTTACACCGTTTCGTTTATTATGACATGCTTCATCATTGTCATATTGCTTTGCATGATCATGTAGTTGACATCGTATTTGTGGCAAAGCCACCGTTCATAATATTTTCATACATGTCACTCTTGATTCATTGCACATCCCGGTACACTGCCGGAGGCATTCATATAGAGTCATATTTTGTTCTAAGTATCGAGTTGTAATCCTTGAGTAGTAAATAAATAGAAGTGTGATGATCATCATTATTAGAGCATTGTCCCGTGTGAGGAAATGAAAAAAGAGGAAAGGCCAAAAAAAGGAGATGGCCCAAAAAAGAGAGAAAAGAGAGAAGGGACAATGCTACTATCCTTTTTTCCACACTTGTGCTTCAAAGTAGCACCATGATCTTCATGATAGAGAGTCTCTTATTTTGTCACTTTCATATACTAGTGGGAATTTTCGTCATAGAACTTGGCTTGTATATTCCAACAATGGGCTTCCTCAAAATGCCCTAGGTCTTCGTGAGCAAGCAAGTTGGATGCACACCCACTTAGTTTCTTTTGTTGAGCTTTCATACATTTACAGCTCTAGTGCATCCGTTGCATGGCAATCCCTACTCACTCACAATGATATCTATTGATGGGCATCTCCATAGCCTATTAATATGCCTAGTTGATGTGAGACCATCTTCCTCCTTTTTGTCTTCTCCACAACCACCATTCTATTCCACCTATAGTGCTATGTCCATGGCTCATGCTCATGTATTGCGTAAAAGTTGAAAAAGTTTGAGAATACTAAAGTATGAAACAATTTCTTGGCTTGTCATCGGGGTTGTGCATGATTTGAATACTTTGTGTGACGAAGATGGAGCATAGCCAAACTATATGATTTTGTAGGGATGAACTTTCTTTGGCCATGTTATTTTGAGAAGACATGATTACTTTGTTAGTATGCTTGACGTATTATTATTTTTTGTCAATATTAAACTTTTGCCTTGAATCTTTTGGATATGAACATTCATGCCACAATAAAGAGAATTACATTGATAATTATGTTAGGTAGTATTCCACATCAAAAATTCTGTTTTTATCATTTACCTACTCGAGGACGAGCAAGAATTAAGCTTGGGGATGCTTGATACGTCTCCAACGTATCTATAATTTTTTATTGTTCCATGCTATTATATTATCTGTTTTGGATTTAATGGGCTTTGATATGCTCTTTCATATTATTTTTGGGACTAACCTATTAAACGAAGGCCCAATGCCAGTTTCTGTTCTTTTGCCTATTTTAGAGTTTCGCAGAAAAGGAATACCAAACGAAATACAAACAGAATGAAACCTTTGCGATGATCTTTCTTGGACCGAAAGCAAACCAGAAGACTTGGAGTTGAAGTCTGGAACGCCACGATGCGGCCACGAGGCAGGAGGGCGCGCCCCCACCCTCGTGGGCCCCTCGTAGCTCCACCGACGTACTTCTGCCGCCTATATATACTCGTCTACCCTAGATCGATCGCAGAGAGCCACGAAACCACTTTTCCACCGCCGTAACCTTCTGTACCTGTGAGATCCCATCTTGGGGCCTCTTTCGCGATCTATCGGAGGGGGAATCGATCACGGAGGGCTTCTACATCAACACCATAGCCTCTCCAATGAAGCATGAGTAGTTTACCACAGACCTTCAGGTCCATAGTTATTAGCTAGATGGCTTCTTCTCTCTCTTTGATTCTCAATACAAAGTTCTCCTCGATGTTCTTGGAGATCTATTCGATGCAATACTCTTTTTTAGTGTGTTTGCCGAGGTCCAATGAATTGTGGGTTTATGAACAAGATTATATATGAATATTATTTGGTTCTTCTCTGAATTCTTATATGCATGATTTGATATCTTTGAAAGTCTCTTCGAATTATTGGTTTAGTTTGGCCTACCAGATTGATCTTTCTTGCAATGGGAGAAGTACTTAGCTTTGGGTTCAATCTTGCGGTGTCCTTTTCCAGTGACAGTAGGGGCAATAAGGCACGTATTGTATTGTTTCCATCGAGGATAAAAAATATGGGGTTTATATCATATTGCTTGAGTTTATCCCTCTACATCATGTCATCTTGCTTAAAGCGTTACTCTATTCTTATGAACTTAATACTCTAGATGCATGCTGGATAGCGGTCGATTTTGGAGTAATAGTAGAAGATGCAGAATCGTTTTGATCTACTTGACACGGATGTGATGCCTATATTCATGATCCTTGCCTTAGATATTCTCATAATTATGCGCTTTTCTATCAATTGCTTGGCAGTAATTTGTTCACCCAACGTAATACATGCTATCTTGAGAGAAGCTACTAGTGAAACCTATGGCTCCCAGGTCTCTTTCTTATTATATTGCGTCTATTTTATTTACATCGCATCTTGTTACTATTTTGCAATGTTTACTTTCCAATCTATACAAGAAAAATACCAAAAATATTTATTTTACTATCTTTATCAGATCTCACTTTTGCGAGTGACCGTGAAGGGATTGGCAACCCCTTTATCACGTTGGTTGCAAGGTTCTTGATTGTTGGTGCAGGTACTAGGTGACTTGTGCATTGTCTCCTACTGGATTGATACCTTGGTTCTCAAAAACTGAGGGAAATACTTAGCTACTTTGCTGCATCACCCTTTCCTCTTCAAGGGAAAACCAACGCATGCTCAAGAGGTAGTACCCACCCACTCGGGTTTAAGTTTCTGTCACTCTCGCAACCCACCGTAAGTGAACCATGAAAATATTGCAACACCCTACAGCGGAGAGCCCTCACATTTGCGCGAGAACGGAGGGCACCGTAGGACAGCACCATAAATAAAATATACAATCATACCAACCAAGATCACGATTAACCCATAGGACAAAACGGATCTACTCAAACATCATAGGATAACCATAGATCATTGGAAAATAATATATGGAGTTGAGCGCCATGTTTAAGTAGAGATTACAGCGGGGGAAGAGGTGTTACACCGCTGCAATGAGAGAGAGAGAGAGAGTTGGTGTTGACGTTAGCAAGATTGTTGATGCAGATCTTCGTCCCGATCGTTGCCCCGGTGGCACTCCGGCGCCACCGGAAGCGAGGGGGAGAGGGGCCCTCCTCCTTCTTCTTCCTTGGACTCCCCCCTAGATGGGAGGAGAGTTCCCCCTCTAGTCCTTGGTCTCCATGGCGGCGGAGGGGCGGGAGCCCCTCCGAGATTGGATCTCCCTCTCTGTTCTCTTCTGTTTCGCATTCCCAAGATTTGGCCGAAAACTGTTTCTTATATTCCCGGAGATCCGTAACTCCGATTGCGCTGAGATTTTAACATGATTTTTTTCCGCATATAAGCTTCCTTGCACCCGAAGTACAGCCCCAACCAACGTACGAGGTGGGCACAACCCACCACCATGTGCCAGGGGCCTCTGGCGCGCCCTAGTGTCTTGTGGGTTGTGTGGGCCTCCGTTTGCGGTGATTACAACTCTGAAAATCACATATATTCCAAAATAATTCTCCGTGAAATTTGATTGCATTTGGACTTCATTTGATATGGATACTCCATGATACAAAAAACATGCAAAAAATAGGAACTGGCACTGGGCACTGGATCAATAGGTTAGTCCAATAAATCATATAAAAAGTTGCCAAAAGTATGTAAAAGTTGTATAATATTGGCATGAAACAATCAAAAATTATAGATATGACGGAGACGTATCAGTGACAGGACTTATTCTCGCTTCCTCCCTGATCATTGCAATAGGGACCAGTGGAGAACCCTAGAACTTAAGGCCTTGAATATGGGGAGTTCACTTCCCTTAATCATCGTTGTGATAACCGAAGTGGGGAAGCATGGTGGTGGCACGAGTGTACACGGTAACCTTAGTGGAGATGCGTACTTTATTGGCTCCGCCCACGCGAGATCATATAGAAGTGGTTAGTGATATAATTAGAGATCCATGTCTATCATGTGTTGTCAGCATCATACTTGTGGTGATGACTCCAAACCCCTCGAGAATGTTTACTACCCAAGCACCATTTCACATAGTTTAGTTCCTTTAATTTTTTGTCTTTTTATTTCTTGCTTGTAGTTTAGATAAGCACTGCCCCTTTTATTTGTGTTCCTAGCAACTTACTAAAGTAGGCTATTTCGAAACTACGGTTTGGGTGCGTGCGTGACTACGTAAGTGATAGAGTAGTTATTGGTTTGTAATTCCTTCATATTTGCTCATTGTGGGTTCGACACTTACACTTATCATGAAAGTGCTACAACAGCCCTGTGCACTTGCAGGTCATCATGGATTCTTGAGGTGTAATCATTAAATGCCCAAATCTCTTGTCTTATTACCATTATCTTAATTATCAAGGAAACCCCGAGCAACGGATAGGGCCTGCGGTAGGACAACTGAATCTTGATGCAGGACTCATGCTGGTCAAGATATTATTTGGACACATCCCCCACTTCGGTTCGTAACAAGCATATCTCGATGGGTGTCTTTTAGCACACAAATTAAGATTGTATCTGGTGCCAACACAAATACATGGTTGCAAGCATTGTTTTTAAGGAGTCCCTAAGGCGTCGCTTAGGCGACACCTAGGCGTCAGGGCGCCCCCAGGTTACAAGGCGTCGGCCTTGCCTTATGTGCATGCCTAAGGCATCCGCCTTAGTCCATAGGGCGTCCAAGGCGTCCGCCTAGGCGCCATTCTTCCGCCTTAGGCAAATGAAGACCCTTAGACAGGGCAGGGAGTTCAGGCGGGAAACAAAGTTTTGGGCATGAAGAGAAGGGCGGGAAACAGAGTCTGGGCGCCAACAGTTACTAGCAGGGGGAGAGAGAGCCCTAACCAGTTTTAGTTTTCCCCCAACCCCACATCTGGCGGCTGGATATGAGCTTCTCCTCCTCCTCTCTAGCAACTTCCGCCCCTCCTCTCTGGCTGCTTCTCCCCCTCCTCTCCAGCAGATCCGCCTCCCCCTCCTCTCCAGCAGATCCTCCTACCCCTCCTCTCCTCAGTTCCTCCTCTCCAGGACAGCAGGCAGCAGCAAGCAACCATCACCTCTCCTGCAATTGCCTACCAAAATTCTGCTCAATTCTACTTCTTAGAACTCTCTAAGGCGTCGCCTTGCCTTATGCCTTAGCGCTTAGGCAGTGAGGCCCCCCCCCCCAGTGCCTTACCTCGCCTTACCGCCTTAAAAACATTGGTTGCAAGCATTAAGACCGCATACTCGTACCTGTTTTTATTATAAGTGTTTGAATCATCATTTGCTTGATTGATGTGGCTAAAGGCTGGAATTGATCCTTTAACAAAGCTTGCTAGAGACCATCGCTTCAAGGGAGTCTTCCTCTCGTGGGTTCAATAACCCAGGGTCGCCTCTGGGGAAATAGGTGCAAGATACTTTTATGTTCCTTTATCGGATCACTAAAAAGGAGGTATCACTCGAGAAGACTAGACTTGGGACATGTGTGCTAGCCATGAAAACTTCTGCTATAGATCCTTGGGACCCCATAGTTATCTTCCTCCCCGGAATCGGACTCCAGCAGAGGGATCAAAGAGTGGGTGTGCATCATCCCAATGAATTGGATTGCATAATGATAGAATTGTGGGCGAGGCTTGCCCGAGCGCTTCCGTTGACGCCATGGTGCTAGTTCGGCCGACTATTGTGAAACTAGGAGCTATAGGCTGAAGATGTTCGAGCCATTGGCTCAATAGTGGATGCCCCCAAGTGCCGATAGGTAAGCACTGTTCAACGGGCATTGGGATGCCACGATCATCAATGGCGAACTTGAGTATGCCCAAACAGATGCTTCCAATAGGAGTCAATGGAAAAACCATCCGCACCATGACATTGATAGACACTTTCCCCATGGTGGGTGCAAGCTATCGTGGATATAATCCTGACAATATGATAGTGTGTGTGTATGTAGAGGCAATCGTATCTACCAAATAGTATGGATGGGAGTACGCTCAAGTGTTTATACAGGTTAAGGTGCTCTTCAGTGGAGGTAATACCCTACTCCTGTGGTGTTCTTTGCTCTTGGTGTATGTTACAAGGTGAGAGAGTTCAACCCTCGGCCCGGTGCCCTCCTCCCGACTTATATAGAGTGCGCTAGGAGGGGTATCATAACTAGTTGGTATTAATGTGATTAATGGCCATATGCACGACGAGCTGTTCATGGCTATTACTGCTGGTAACTATCGTATTAAACTAGATTACACCACCGTTAGGCAACGTTGAGATTGAATGCTTCATGGGGTCATTGTATACTAGGACACAACCGACTGTAGGGCGTTTGACTGTTCTTGTATCGCAGGTAACTGACTGTTGGGTCTTGTCCGTCTGGTGGTCTTACCATTCGATAGTAGGCCCTTGGTCCTCTCGCGAATACCCCTCCTGGAATTTGACGCTTCCGGCTGTAGCCCCAATGGGCCTCGTGTATAGCTCCTTGGCACATAGTCTTTTGAACCGTATTCTTGATTGGTCTAGGCCTTGGGTTCGGCCGGATGTGTACTCGGGCCTACCCCTTAGGTATAACCCTGTCAAGACGTTTTCGTCCACGACTAAGACGTCCATGGCTGTTTCGTCAATCTCAAGATGCTATGCCGGCTCAGTATCTTAGAGGTGCTCATAGGAATAAGGTGTGTATGCATGCGTTTATAGAGATGAGTGTATGTGTGTGTACGAGAGCATTTGCATTTGTACTGTATTAAGAAAGACACCGTGTTGCTTCTTCTTGGAAAAAAGAAGGTAAGAGCGTGCGTGCCACACATAGCCTTTCACAGATGATCCGGCGTCCCTGGTGAGAGCACTTGCTAGGTTGTGTGTGTTTAAAAACCTCTAGTATTCTAATCCTCTGCGTTTGCATATAGTAGCCCAAAGGAACCTGCCCCTCTTCCCTCTCTCTTACGCTTGTGTTTTGTTTGTGCTACTAGCTAGCTAGCAGCTTGGCTCATCGCGGGACATGAAGAAGGATGAAGAGGATGCCAATGCCACCATCCCCTTCAAGCCCCCGCCATCCCCTCCCCACCATGGCTGGTCGCTCGGCATGCCGCGGACGCCGCTCCGCTGACCTCTTCGTCCCCGTCTTCGTCTTCGTCTCCGTCGTCGTCTCGGTTCTACCGCAGGGCAAAGGCATGGAGGCATCCGTGCAAGCTTAGCTCAGAAAAATGGTGGAGAGTTCTGTATTGGCATGCGGGAAAGCCAGGCAATTTTTTTTTCCTCAGTTCCGACTTGTTTCCGCTTTCCTCTCCTTGCTAATTGCTGTCCTTGTTCTTGCTGCTCTAGGTCGCTTCGTTCGACCTTCAGACTATTTGTATCTCGTTTCGTTGCGAATTTTAAGGCCATCCGATCCATGGATGTTATATATCATCGAGATCGATATGGCCATTCAGATTCTATATAATTGTGTGTAATTAAATTCATCCTTTAGCATGCATGAAGATTAACTAGCTAGGTGCAGTGTTTGTATGTTACAGTCAGTGCTTGCAACTCTAATCCTTGCATTTGCATTTGCGATTTAGTCTTCCTGAAAAGATGAGGTATGTACTTGAGAGGACGTGAATCGTGTCTCTCTTGTCATATAATATTGGAATGCAATGCAGATAGATACATAATCTGTACTACTGGTTTGTCCATCTCATTTGATCTCAATTAAATTGTGAGTAATCATGGAGGATCTGTAGGGGCAGTCGATCATGAATAGATTTGCTTTACAGTGCAAACTGGAGATGTTCGTCCTTGCAGGAATCATTGAGCAACCATTATGCACGCAGTAGCTTTTGTCTTTTAGGTGCCTTTTCCTTCTTTAGCGTGTAGGCTTGAGGCTCTTCACTGCTCACCAATGGACCACCAGCCCCTGCAGCTAGCTGCGCTTGCGCTTTGTTCTCTGCTGGGGACTCAAGTCACTCAACTTGTATGATTGAGCAGGAACCACTAGTTGTTGAGGACTTGAGAATAGTCTTTCCTTCAGTAGGAGCCAGAATCATTCATTATTTGTAGCTGAGATAAGCTTGTTTTCATTTTTGTCATCTTTTAGAGTTTTATTTATACTAAACTTTTTTTTGTCATTTTCCATTTATGCTGTTTTCTGTATCGGTATGATGGTGTTATACAGCTAGCTTTTCTTGTACATACACTACTATTTGTACTTGCTTGTTCCCTAACAACCACTGCTCAGAATATAAGTATTTGTCTCCCCTGGAGTACGTTTTTGCTGCATCGATCACATCGCTTGTGGCCTTGTCCATAAACCCTTTTGGCATGCACCACGACTCACCACTGTTTCATGGCTTCCTTTTCGTGCCTCTCTCCTGTAGCAGGCAAGGCATGCATGTGGTATGATCCTTTTGACCGGTCAAGCCACTTATAACTTACCCAAATTGATCTTGCTTCCTCTTACGTGTAAGACCTCCTAATTTGATTCCCGATCGAAAATATCCAAAAAATACTACTGCTAGTACAGAATTGTAGTGAGCAGGGCTAGGTGGACAGGACAAATACACGGGCGGGGCGGGGCAAGCACGCGACGCGAGCACCCAGGAATTTGCCGTCGTCGGGATTCACAGCGTCGCTCCGACCAAGTGTGCGTATGACGAGAAATATAGAAAGCCGCCGTACGTAGCATACGCAGCACGAAACGTGGATCGCCATTGATTACCAGTTAAGGCTTAGGGTTTGTTTAATGGGTACGAGATACTGCTGCTGTCTCTTCACATGTTCTTCTCCTTGAGCTGCCGCCCGGCTTTGACTTTGTAGTATGTGGGATCACGTATCCAGAGATGCTGCTCTGCTAGCCTGCTATAGTACTCCCGTTGCCAATGGTAGAAACGGGCGTACTACACGTCCTAGGGCACCGCATAGCCTAGACTTCGATCCATGTATAGCTAATATAGCTAGCTTGCGCTAGCGTTTACACTCTGTGTAGGCTGTAGAAATCTGTTCCGGAACGCGTGTGTTTCTTCTCCACGGGAGTTGAAATTTCCTTGTGTTACTTATATGCATCTAATCTCATTTTGTTTTCACGAGCATTATTTTGACGATCTTCTGGCCGGTGTAATATGCGTCGGGTGGATCCATTGTTCGCTGAAAAAGTCGAGGGCTTTGGCCTGGAGCCACATTGACTTCCTGCCTTCCACCCGCACTCGTTCCCCGATCTATCGGTCGCCCGGGCTGTAGATGACAAGTGACCTCACCTTTCAGCGGAGCAACAAAAAGCCTAGAAGGCAGGAGCGGGAGAAGCTCTTGTGCTTGCAAGCCGACACTAGCTAGTCCTAGTGCATGAACTTCTTGTCCGACTCCCTTTTCGTAGCATCAACTGGCCGCAGCGCGCGCAAGGTGATCGTCCCAGCGAGCGAGTGCAGCGGGGAGACTCCGGGCGGGGAGTGGCGCCGCGTGCGCGTGGGATTTGGTTGGTGGTCCACCTAACTGACGAACGTTTGACCCGGGAGTCACATCATGGCGTGTACTCCATCCCATCCCGCCCGCCCGCCTCTCTTTTCTTTTCCTTTGGCTGCGCTGCGCTCGCCGGGAAGAAAGAAAAGGAGAGAGCGGCAGACCGGAGTACGGGACAGCGAGATCGCTGCATCTGCATGCATGCCGATGGCGATGAGTGATGGGACTGCTGAGGGCGAGGGGAAATATTCCCGTGACAACGGGGCGCGGCCAATCCAATCCATCGTCGTGGGCACGCTATCTGCGCGTACGGCCCTCGTCGCCATCGATCCGTCCCGCTACGGCCGATTTAGTCATGGAGGCGGTAGTACAACCAAGTTACTATGCATTTGAGAGCATCTCGAACCGGCGCGCGATTTGAACGCCGCAATAGAAAAATCGTCTTCAGTGGACGCGCAAAAAACGTATGTGCGGTATAGTTGGTTCAGTGCACGCAGCAAAACGACATCGCGCGTCTCTTATTCCGTGCGCCCGCTTCCGCGCACTGGACACTCAAGCGCCGCGCCGCATTGCCGCCACCCTCTCCGGCCGCGCCGCCCCGCACCGCCGCCGGCGAAATTCGACCGATGAAAGGCCGCGCCGACATCCCCCAACCCCTCCGCCGTCGCCACTGCCGTCGGCGCAAACCCTAGCGCGTGGCTGAGCTTTGGCTTCGCCGTCGGCGCAAACCCTAGCGTGTGATTGAGCTTCGGCTTCGCCGCCGCCGGCCCTCCTCCAAGCACCGGTCTCGCGCGCGGCCTTTTCATGGTGCCACGGACGACCTCGGCGGGTGGCGTCGCGCCGACGCCCGCCGTGAAGCCGCGTGGCCCCCTCTCCAAGCGACCAAATGTGGCGACAGCGAAGGCGGGCAAGGTGTCCTGAAAGAAGAACAAAGCGGCGAACCTAGGCGGCCGAAGAAGAAGCTTGCAGGGCGTGTGGCGGATGCGGCGCCGACCGAAGCGCCGACGAGCTCGCTTGTTGCGCCGGCGGCCGATGCGCACAAGGTGTTTGATGGAATGCCCACAAGGTGTGATTTCGCCCCCCTTTTTTCATTATTGTTTTTTACATGAATGGATACATATGGATAGCTTAGTTTTCTTGTACATACTTTGTAGTTTTAACGATGAGACATGAAAGTGTTAGTGATTGGCTAGAGGGGGGTGAATAGGCGATTTTTATGAAAGTCTTCAAAACATGGAAGTTTCGAAGAAAAACGATAGAAACAAACCTATTACCATGCAACGGAAGGTAGACTCACTAAGCAAGCCATAGTCAAGTATTCAATGAGATGAAAGCATAAAGACTAATAGCAGCTAGGCAGTATAGATCAGGATGGAAGATAGTACGAAGCCAAACAGAACAAGCAGTCACACAGTGAAGACAAATAGATAATGCAAATAGGCAATGACTTCACAAGGACCAATCTGCAGATAAAGAGATGAGAAGAATGGAACCAGTGGCTCGTTGAAGACAATAATTTGTTGGACCAGTTCCAGTTGCTGTGACAACTGTACGTCTGGTTAGGGAGGCTGAGATTGAACTCAGAAGATCGCGTCTTCACCTTATTCCCCTTGAGCTAAGGACACCCAGTCCTCGCCCAATCACTCTGGTAAGTCTTCAAGGTAGACTTCCAAACCTTCACAGACTTCGTTCACCGGCGATCCACAATGACTCTTGGATACTCAGAATGTGACGCCTAACCGGCTGGAGGATTCACAGTCCTCAAGTGTAATAAGTCTTCAGATCACACAGACAGGAAGACTTCAGTGATGTCTAACACTCTTTGGCTCTGGGTGTTTAGGGCTTTGTCCTCGCAAGGAATTCTCTCTCAAAGGCTTCAAGGTGGGTTGCTCTCAAATGACAAAAGTCGTATACTAACTCTGAGCAGCCAACCGTTTATGGTTGTAGGGGTGGGCTATTTATAGCCACTAGGCAACCCGACCTGATTTGTCCGAAATGACCCTGGGTCACTAAAGAACTGACACATGTTCCAACGATCAGATTTCAAACACACACGGCAACTTTACTTGGGCTGCAAGCAAAGCTGACTTATCCAGCTCTGGATAAGATTCGCTCTCATTGTCTTCGCTCGAAGACATACGATTTTGGTTAAGCATCACTTCAGTCATTCTGACTGGTTCACTTGGACCCCACTTAACAGTACGGTGGTTCCTATGACTCAACAAAGAAGAAAAAGAACGACGAAGCATCTAAGTCTTCGCGCTCCATAGTCTTCACGCAATGTTTTCTCTTGTCATAGTATTCAATGTGAATGTCTTCACATACCACCTTTGACTTCAATGTCTTCATACATTTTTAGGGGTCATCTCTGGTAGGAAAAACCGAATCAATGAGGGACTTCTACCTGTGTTATCCCGCAATTCTCACAAACACATTAGTCCCTCAACCAGGTTTGTCGTCAATACTCCAAAACCAACTAGGGGTGGCACTAGATGCACTTCCAATCTCCCCCTTTTTGGTGATTGATGACAAACTGGTTGAAGTTTTCAACGGGGAATAAAATATGTGAAATTGTAAAGAATAGGATATTGTCTTCATAAGTGGCAAAGGCTCCCCCTGAAGATGTGCATATAAGTAATTTGCTTTTGGAATGCAAATGCACATGGCAGGTTGTACTTGTGGAGATCCTCTTCAACTTATGATGACAATTCATCATGCATGATTTGATATAACGAAGATAATGACATGCATAATGAAAAATGGACGTCTGCAAAATGACCTAAGTGCGGAAGTTATCATCGCACATGCAGAATTTATCATCGCATCACAGAATAGCAAATAAGTAGCAGACGACCATCGAGTTTAAGTGTTACAACTCAAAGAACCAACTGTATCGAAAAGCGAGAGTTGTAAGCACTTGGCAAACGTAGCAAAAAGTAAAGCAACCACCCACATGGACCCGCTTGAAGACTATCAACTCATATGCTTCTCCCCCTTTTGTCAGTAAGGACCAAAAAGGTTTGAAGACATAGAGCACCTACTCGTTCCCATGAGGTGTAGCCGAGGCAGCAGGGTCGTCATTGAGGTCCGATGGTGCAGAAGAACTTGGTGCAGTGTCGACACGCGTTGAAGTTGGAGGAGATGAAGTTGCATCATCTTGGTCATCGATGACTCTGGCATTCACTGTCGCAGCTAAGGATGATTAGTCAGAGTCTTCAAGTGAGGGAGTCCGACGCAAGTGAGCATTCCTTGGAGGAGTTGAGTCAAACTTGAATCTTTCGGTGAAGCCATCATCATGCAGATCAGCTTCAGCACTAAGCAATGTTAAACTCTTCCAAGACCTCCGACAGGTTTCATGAGTAACAAAGGCATTCTTGGTGGCAAGATTGCGAATGCGATTGACATCCATCAAGAGGCTTTGCATCTGACGCTTAAGCCAGTTGTGATGCTTGTCCTGTTTCTGGTGTAGCGCGACGAGAAGCTCTCGGTCATTGAGAACACGAGATCGCTTCCGAGGCCTTTGGGAAATGGTGCTTCCAGTGGCATCAGTTTGAGCGCGAGGGGCACGCGTATTGCCAGCCAAGGGATAAACACGCGAGACTGCCTGAACTCCTTCAATGGGCTGGGTGAAGCTTTGGTGATCAGCATTGTGAAGATAAATGGGATTCTTAGCAGGCTCTGGGTAAATAGTTTCAACAGACAGATCAACCTCTAGCAAGAATACAAGATGATTGCGCGCAGACGGCTGATAGTTGAAGGCAGAGTGAAGCTTGATAAGACGCATTACCCATGGAGCATAGAACTTCAGACCAAAAATGTCGGAGCCAGATGCAGCCAACTGCCTGATGAAGAAGTCTTGAGCATTGAAGCTGATGCCATTGAAGATATAGAAAACCAAAGTCTTTATTGCTCCTTCAAGCTTTGCTGCAGATGAATGTCCTTTGACAGGCCATAGAGTTTTTCTGATGATGTGGTAAATGGTGTTGTCGGCGTTCTGGGAACGGGGGTCCCCAGACTTGCCTGCCTGCGGCCTGCGGCGTGGCTCAAGTGGGGGCCCAGCGCGGCCCATCCTCATCGGCTCAAGCTCAAGACCCTCGCGAGGGGCCAAGCCTCGCGGGGCGGACGACCGGAAGCTTCCTCAGAGGTAGCCTCATCAGGCAGGCTCGCGAGGAGGCGGAGAGATCAAGGCAGAGGTACCTCGCGAGGAACCAGTGACGCAAGCCATGACGATCGAGACCAGGCGGGCGTCGGCCTGCGCAGTGTCCTTGTTTCCCCTTTGGTGCAAAGGGGGCAAGCACAGGCCAAGGCATCAGGCAAAGGTTGCCATTCCGGTGCAACGAGACCAAGACCAGCTGAGCGGCAGGACGGAGGTCACCGTGGAGCCCAAGATGGCGTCATCACCAGTACTTTTGGCAGCCGAAGACCACCTTTGGTCAGGATAACTTGTACTAGATGTTCGCCTTCAAAATGGCCAATTGTTGGCGCCCTTTCTGCTCATTATTTAGGGAGAGGCCCAGGGGCCTCTATAAATAGAGCTAGCCACCACAGAGTAGAGACATCTAGAAAACATCCAGAAATCGGGTAGAGCCCTAGCAGAGAGAGAAAGAGGTGACTGAACTCACCCTAGCAGTTCATCGCACCAGCTCAAGAACACCTCTCGTGAGGTTGTTCTTCCCTTGTACTGTTCATCATCAGCCCCTGGGGCAATCCACCACACCACACACTGGAGTAGGGTATTACACCACAACAGTGGCCCGAACCAGTATAAACCTTGTGCCCCTTGTGTTGTTCGTTGTTTCCAGTTTAGATCACGCGAGGAGATTGGACGTAGATCGGTAGGGGAGAGATCTCCGCGCGCACCCCAGTGTTCGAACCTCAAAGGTCTGCCGGAACCCGAAATCCGACATTTGGCGCGCCAGGTAGGGGTGCGCCGCAATCCTTCTTCCTCCGCATCGCGTTCCGTCGCTTCGCCGTTCATATGTCAACCAACCCGGCAGCCAACGCCGACCGCTGGGCAGCGTGGCCCGCCCACATCGTGGCACCAGCCCAAGGCGACCTCAACCTTGCGCCTCAGGCAACCCGCGCTCCGCAGGGTGCTACGGGGCACGGGCGACGCGGCCAGACGCCGCCTGCCCTCACACCACGGCAGGTGCGGGCCGCAGCAAGGGCCTCAGACCACGCCGCGGACACGACGTCGTACACCCAACGGGAGCAAGCGAATTCCAGGGCCGCGCTCACGGTGGCCCGAGAACTGCTACGGTGCCGACTACTGGAGGGCGGCCACGACGTGTTGTTGGAGCGAGTAGCTGAGCTCCTGGACGCCGACGCCTCAGGAACACCTCCTTTCTGCGTCCAGCTGCCACCCCAGACCCAGGGTGGGCCGCATGGCGGCATCGTGCGCACGCACGCAACTTCCAGTGGACTCCAGGACCCGTCCGGTGCCAACACCTCCGCCGGCACCGGGCTACAAGTCACGCCAGCCCCCTCTCAGGCCAGCGAAGGGGTGCACGCCGTGGCCTTCGGCCTCGGCGGACCGCCGCGCCATCACCCCCAAGACGGCGCTCCAAACCAGGTTGCATGGCATGCGGGGCGCTACGGCGGGGCGCACGGGGCGGCGACCCCGGAAGCTTATGTGCCCTGCATGGTGGATCAGGGGTGTGCACTGGAGGAAGATCATGGCTCGTTCCTCGGGCCAGGCTAGGACAAGGAGACGCCAGAAGCCGAGCTCTTTCGGGAACCCCAGGAGAGCCTCGACAACCGCACCGGCGACAGCAATTATCGGGTACCACTCATCCCTCAGGAGCAAGCTTATGCTAACCATGGGTCGCAGGAGATACAGGTCGCCGCAGCAGGTGGCTGCCCCAATTTTGCAGCCTCATACCCCTCAGGAGGAGGGCGCGGGGGGCTACAGGAGAGGGGCCGAGATTCGGGTTCATCACCGTGGCGGTCGGAGCAAGGCGTTCTCAGGAGGTAGGCCCCCTGTCGGGGAGATGCCCCAAGGCCTGCCCCCGGCAGGGGACCCGTGGTCATCAGGGGAACCGCTGGCGACCACTCTGCCTCATTGGCGTCGTCCTGGTTTCCGGTCGCCGTCAATGGCGGCAGAGTGTGGCGCAAGGCGGGGCCCTCGCCTGGCGATATGAAGCAAGGCCGGTACCTGTGAAGAAGGCACAGTGCCTGTGAAGCTCGCCGCTTGTGACACTCTCACGTAATAATGAGTGGGGTTGTACACGCCCCGGAGTCTCCGGAGAGCCGCCCTCGGGCCTCGGGGGCTCCCGCCCACGCCCAGTGGCAGCACTTAGCTCCGCGCTGGTGAGAAGACGTCGAAGACTAGACTAGGTGCCGGACGCGGCCTTTTGCTTTTGCCTTTCCTTGTTGACAAGTTCTTCGATTTGGATTTAAGTTGGATTTGAGCTTGATGTTTGCGTGTGTTTGGGGGAAGGGGTGTTTAGTGTCATTTGAGCAATCTCTCGCGTTCTGGTTTTGACTTTGCGTCCAAGTTAGCATCGGCTGCCCCCCCCCCCCTCGCGAGCCCCTCGCGAACCGGGCCGGGCCAGGCACGTTTTACAGCCCGGACCGATGTTGCCGCACCCTCTCCGAAGGTCCTCATCGCAGAATCCACAAGTTAATCAGGCGACAGCCGAGGTACGGCGGCACCTGCAGGCCCGCTCAGGACTCGTCGAGGTCGGAAGGTACACAAGTCAGCTGACTCATCACCAGGCCAGCTGCTAAGTTCACACGCAATGTTATACTTACCAGGGTACTAATTGCAAACCTTTACATGAGGGGCTACCCCTCCCAAAATGCTCTTACATTCTTCAGGGCCAAGCCCGAACCTTCTTAGTGCAGGATAAACAACAGTGACATGCGGTCAGTCGAACATATCACTCACCGCGTCTTCTTGGGCATCCTCAGAGGCATCGCTGGCGTCGTTGACATTGCCACCGCCGCCGCCAGTATCTCCGTCAGCGCCAGGCTCATCCACGACCACGCCATAATCATCAGACGCAAAGGCCCTGACGAGGGCATCCACTTTGCCCTCCACCCATCGCGCTAGGGCGCCCCAGACGGCTATGGGCACGGGTGCCATGGCAGCGTCGAAGTCAAAGTGGGGGTCCCTGTCCAGCAGATAGCTGAAGATGCGGGAGAATGCACGCCGAAGCAAGGCTCGACTCCTCTCTTCGACAAGCCAACTGGACCTTTCGGAGGGGTTCTCCAGAAATGTCACCACATCGGTGAAAAACTGGAGGTTGCCGGCGTAATTGACCTCGTGCGACTCCTTGGCGGCAGCCTCGCAGATGTTGCCCAAAGCTATGTTGGCCCTTTCTCGGAGCGTTTGAAGCATCGGGGCATGCTCACGCTTCAGGACCCGCCGCCGACGGATCTCGTCCTCATTCCGTCGCGCGATGGCCTCGGCGTCATCAACCCTTTGTTGGAGAAGAAGCTGCTCGGCCCGGGAAGAGGACAGCTCCGCCTGTGCTGCGCTGAGGGTGGCTGCAGAGGAGTCCGCTCGACGTGTCACTTCAGCCAGTTTGGCCCTGAGGGCCGCAGTCCTGCCCTCAGCCTCGGCCTTGATCAGCCCCAACCTCGTCTCGTATTCGCGCTCGAAGGCCGAGTGAGCTTCCGCCAGGCGGCGATCGACTTCTTCCTGGGCCTAGGCTTCACGCGCGGCAACGTCATCCTCCGCCCGACCCACCAGGCGCTCCCTCATTTCCAACCGCTCAAGATCAAGGTTGCGCTCGGCGGCCTCCAGCGTCAGCGCCTCCTTGTGCTTCAGAAGCTCCGCCCGATCAACAGGGGCCCCCTCCATCGACTCAAGGGCCGCCTGGCGCAGTTCCACTTGCTGCTCCAGGGAGTTGCCCCAGGCCAGGAGCTCCCACGCGCGCTCCTCCCCATCCTTGCGTCGTCGGTCTGCTTCTCAGGCCTCCTCGGCGGCCTGGGAGCAGGCCTCGCGCGAAGCTGCCAGCGATGCTTCAGCCTTCGTGTTCTCGAGATCACGCTGGTGACGCGCGAGGGTGATGGCTACCTTTAGTTTGCGCCTCTCCTCAGCAAGGCGCAAACCTTCGGCCTCGAGGCGCGCATCCTCATCAGCAAGCTCTGCCCCGATCCGGCTCACCGCATCCGCCGCCCTCTAGGGGAACTCTTCGTGAAGGGCGCGTCGCTCCCCAGCGCGCCTGAGCACGTCTTCCGCATCACCCTCTTCTATCGGAGCATGCGGAGGGCCCCGAGGCGGCAGCCCCCCTCCCGGCGCGGGGCTGGGGGCTAGCACCATAGCAATCGCCGAACGGACCTCTCTGGGAATCCGGCCTGGCATCGGTCCACCCACGGAGGAGGAGCCAAAGACAGACTTCAGCCATTCACCATCTATGATCAGAGGAGGAACACGGGGCAGGCCGAATGTGCCCCAGGAGGACTCATGAAGAAAGGACAGCGGGCGCGCAAGCTCGAGTTGCCCTTTGGAACGGACCACTCCATCAACTGGTCTGGCAGCAGGGGTGCCGCTCGAGCTCGGCGAGCCTAGGGCCAGCTGAGAAGGCGAAGCTTGGGGGGATGGCTCCTGGGCTGGCTCAGCAGGTTTCGCAGGGTAGGGCCAGAAAGGGCCACACTCGGTCGCAGGGATAGCAAAGCAAACGAGCAAGGAAAGAAGAAGACTTACTCATCCATGGCAAGGTACTTCCTGCGCTTCAACAGGCGGCAAGGGTGGTCGTTGCCACCCAAGGCCTCCTTCCTCTTGCGGAGGGCTTCGAAGTCTACGCGGAACCGACCTAAGCGCCCGGCGCAGGGGTCGGCCCCTGGTGTGGAAGAAGCGTCAAGATGATCAGCGCTGGAGGAGTCAGCCTGGGGGGTGTCGTCAGGCGTCGCCTTGCGAGGAACGGCTGGGGGCTTGGGAGCCCCGGCCTCAGGAACCACAGGCCGCAACTCCGCACCTGACGCCGCTCCAGGGCGGGCCTCAGGAGACGCCGCCTTCAAGACTTCTCGCGGCGTCGGCACCTTGACATCGGTCGCCTCAACCCCCGCCGGTTCTCGTCTCCCCGCCCTGTCGCCCGAGGAAGGACTGCTGTGGGCGGCAGGGGAAGCAACCACAGCGGCTGGGTTCTCGCGGGGCCCCATGAAGCCAGCAGGGCACAATCCCCACTCATCGAAGCTGGGCATCTGCCTCACAAAATCGGCCCTGCCAGAGCAAAGATACAGGAGGACACCGTTACTCCGAAGGCTGCTTGGGGAAGGATCGCCAGTCAAGACCCTGAGCACCGTCTGCAGCGCTTCAGGCGCCAAGTCCTCCTCCTGAAGCCGCATGCGGTCTCTGTGCCCCACGAAGTCCCACATCCGGCGAGAGTGGCGCTGGAGAGGATCAATGCGACATTGGAGGAACTCCTTCACCACCTTGGGTGCTGTCACGTTGAGCACCCTCAAACTCTGGAAGCGGCGCCAGATGAAGGCAAGCCGGGGGCTCGCGAGCACCTCATGATCCCAACCCGCATGGGGAACAGCAGGTGAGGTCGGATGCGAGAGCAGAGGGTTGGGCACTCCAACGTCCACGTACAGCCACCGCTCTCTGAACCTGGCCTCAGGAGAAGGAAGGCTGAAGTCGATCCCTGAAGCGACCGTCTCTGGCACGGCGAAGAAGCTCACGCACCCTAAGCACTGAGTGGGGTCGCTCAGGCGCAAGGAAAAGAAGTGGCATAGCAGGGCCACAGAAGGAGGAATGCCTATCATCGCCTCGCAAACAAAAGCAAAGACAGCCAAAAGAGTAATGGACTCCGGCCTGAGGTGCATCACGCGGATCTAATAATGGGAGAGCACCGCATTGAAGAAGGCGGAAAAGGGGGGAACCAGACCCGCCCATAGGGCATCGGCGAAGAATCGGACCTCCATGACGATCCTATCAAGGGAGGCATGGGACGCAGGCCAGGCCGTGGTCCCGCCGCACTCATTGAAGATAGTTGCAAGGGCGGAGCGGACCTTGTCCAAAGCTTCTGGATTGAGTATGATCGACCGGGCGACGGCGGGGGTCGCCGCTGGAGGTGTGCGGGGCGAAGGCGCAGGCTTCTTTCCCCTTCCTTTCTTCGTCGGCGCCATGGCAGTGGGAAGGAGGAAGAACTCGAGCCGGATTGGCAGCGGAGGCTGGAGCTCAAGGAAGAAGGAAAGGTAGGAGGCGGGCGAGCAGCGGAAGGGAGGAACAAATGTTTGCAACTACGGGTCCGCTTAGCCGGGCGCGTAACAAGGCGTCGTGGGGAAGCGCAGACGCCCACTTCCAATCAATCGCCACGCGGCGCCCAAGGCCGCAGGCTTTTGGGGCCCGTGGCGCTTCGCGCTTGCCCCTTTGCTTTCCTGCTAGGCCAAGCCCGGGCGTGCCTCAGGCCCGGGGGCTACTATCGGCATTCTGGGAATGGGGTCCTCAGACTTGCTTGCCTGCGGCCTGCGGCGTGGCTCAAGTAGGGGCCCAGCGCGACCCATCTTCATCAGCTCAAGCTCAAGACCCTCGCGAGGGGCCAAGCCTCGCGGGGCGGATGACCGGAAGCTTCCTCAGAGGTAGCCTCATCAGGCAGGATCGTGAGGAGGCGGAGAGATCAAGGCAGAGGTACCTCGCGAGGAACCAGTGACGCAAGCCATGACGATTGAGACCAGGCGGGCGCCGGCCTGTGCAGTGTCCTTGTTTCCCCTTTGGTGCAAAGGGGGCAAGCACAGGCCAAGGCGTCGAGCAAAGGTTGCCATTCCGGTGCAACGAGACCAAGATCAGCAGAGCGGCAGGACGGAGGTCACCGTGGAGTCCAAGACGGTGTCATCACTAGTACTTTTGGCAGCCGAAGACCACCTTTGGCCAGGATAACTTGTACTAGATGTTCCCCTTCAAAATGGCCAATTATTGGCGCCCTTCCCGCTCATTATTTGGGGAGAGGCCCAGGGGCCTCTATAAATAGAGCTAGCCACCACAGAGTAGATACATCTAGAAAACATCCAGAAATCGGGTAGAACCCTAGCAGAGAGAGAGAGAGAGAGGCGATTGAACTCACCCTAGCAGTTCATCGCACCAGCTCAAGAACACCCCTCGCGAGGCTGTTCTTCCCTTGTACTGTTCATCATCAGCCCCTGGGGCAATCCACCACACCACACACTGGAGTAGGGTATTACACCACAACGGTGGCCCGAACCAGTATAAACCTTGTGCCCCTTGTGTTGTTCGTTGTTTCCAGTTTAGATCACGCGAAGAGATTGGACGTAGATCGGTAGGGGAGAGATCTTCGCGCGCAACCCAGTGTTCGAACCTCAAGGGTCTGCCGAAACCCGAAATCCGACAGGTGCGAGGCAGATACTCTAGGTCTTCAACAAAAAATTCAGATGGATAGTCAGCGTCGTGGGGCAAAGGCTTCATCATGCTCAGCATTTGGCTCATGTTGGGTTCTGGTTTCTGGAAAATGCTCTCCAAAGCATTCTGGTGTTGTTGACAACCTGGTTCATAGTATTCACCAGGAGTGGGCAGGCCTGTGAGCTCAATGATATCAAGAGCTTTGGCTTCATGATGGACATTGCATGTCATCCACTCAAGGACCCAAATCTTTGGATCCCTGTTGTATCCTCGAATGTGAAGAGTTGCATAGAACTGTAACAGAAGCTCTTCATTCCAGTGTTCCTTGTCCATGACAAATTGCAGGAGTCCAGCGCCACTGAAGCAATCAAACGCTTCTTCTAGACAGGGCAGGCCAGCTATAGCTTCAGTGTCAAGACGCATATGGGGAAATATGCGCCCTTGATTGTATAAGATGCAGGAGTAGTAGCTGCGCTGCTGATAGCTCCAGAACCGATCCGATGAAATACGGGGTTTGGTGTAAGGGTTCTTGGCGCTGTTGAAGAAGGTGTTATATGCCACGAAGCCATTCACATTGAAGACCCCAGGTGAAGTTGCAATGCCTGGGAATCTTGGAAGTCTTTTCTTGGGCTTCTGGACTTGCGGTATGTGCTCGACATGATAGTCAAATTGTGGACCCGTAGCAGGTGGAGGAACCAGAATGGGCCATCGGACCATAACAGGCTGACCACGATCAAATGCCAGCTCAATTGCATGAGGTCTTGGAGGGGATACATGAGCATTGGCATTATCGTTGACATGGGCTTCAGGGGCCACATTTGCTTCAGGTGCTTCAGTATTGGCTTCGGGCGCTGCTGTGGCTTCAGGTGCATGCACTTCTGGCACCGCATTAGCTTTAGGCGCCACATTAGCTTCAGACGCCACATTAGCTTCAGCCATGACAACATCATTGGCTTCAGTGTTGATGTTGGTGGCCGCCTCAGTATTGTTAACCTCCACTTCAGGAGCTGGAGGGTCGGACATGTTTTCCTCGAGAACAACATCTTGGAGGGACGGGGGTGTAGCAACTCTTTCTACTTCAACTCTTGGTTCTTCTTCTTCATCGGCTGATGCAGCCGGAATATCTTCAGCCGTTTTGGCTTCAGACTCAGAGACATTCACAATTGGAGGGCCTTGGGGCTTTGATCCTTTGCGAAGCCTGTGGAATGCTGGCGACGCTTATGGAGATGGAGTCGGCTGGGCCTCAAAGTCATCGTCATCTTGTGGTTGGGGAGCACTTGGGGTGTCTTGTTGTTGTGGGTGATCAGCCCATGATGCATCCTGAGAAGTTGGCGTCAGAGGACGACCAATGCTGATGAGCTCGCTGTGCGTGAGCACAGGTGATGATACCAAATTGCACTCGGTCTGAGGAAGGACTTCATCATCTTCAACATTGTCGTGAGGACCAATGTCTTCAGCTGCGGTGGGGTCAATAGCTGGATTGTCTTCAGCTTCAGGAGCCTCTGTGGAAGCAGGCTCATGAACTATCAACTGGCGCTCTCGATGTTCGGACGCAGGACGAGCCACAAAGATTGGCTCGACATCAAGGGGCTCTGTGGGAGCAGCCCGGTCTCTCTTCTTGGTTTTCCGTTTCTTGGTTGGGGGAGCATCATCAGTGGTGGCTTTGGTCTTGCGTTTTATGGCTTCGGCTCCAGCTGCCCTTCTTTTCTTGAGTTTGGAAGCCACTGTGGGGACCTTAGGCTTCGAGCCTGTCATACTGGCTGGGAAGACAATGCGAGGTTCTTCCTGCCTTGATGCTTCTAGTTCTGCCACAGCTGGCTTCTTCTTCTTCTTGGCAGCCATTCTGGGGTCGATGCCTGGTCGCCCCAAAGCCTTACGCTTTTCAACTTCATTATATCATTGAACACATTTGGCAGCAAGATCCTTCATGCGCTCACAAGAACCTTTGGCTTCTTCGCGTTTCTTGTGGAATGCTTCCTTGAGCTCATGCATCATGACCTTGAAGTTTTGAATGTCTTCAACATTGAGCTTGGCCATGTGCTTCTTGAACTGAGCCTTTTCATAATCGATCTTATGCTTCAGCTCAACAATTTTCTGAGCTAGAGCCAGCTCAGGGGTAATGGCTCCATGGAAGGCGACGCTGAGGCCAATAGGAAGTTGAAGATCATCAAAACTGACATTTGGGCTGTCAAACCACTCATCAATAAACTTGTTTAAGATTTCCACATCAAAGAGAGGGAGGTCATTGAAGATTTCTGTGTCTTGCTTGCTCTTGATCAACTGCTCAAGAGCGTCATCACCAAGATCATCATCACTGGACAGATCAATGGCATCATTTTCATTTCGCAAAATAGCAGCAGGGGTCAGTGCTTCACCAGTGGGTTGCATGGGCTTCTTCACTTTGGCAGGCTTGGAGATGTGTGAAAGATCTTCAGACTGCACACTGTCTTCAGGAGGTGCAGTGGCCAGAGGCTTCGCCCGTGAAACCTTTGGTGCAGGGGAAGGCTTCGAAGCTTTAGGTTTCTTCAGCTTCTTTGGCTTCGGTGATGCAGGCGCTTTGTCAGAATCGGCGTCATCTGTAGGTTGATCCACGACTACCCCTTGAACCTTTATGTGAGTGATGAGACCTTCTAAGTTATAGAAGGGCCCAACAAGATTGGGTTCAGCTTTGCGTGTGCTGTCGGCACGAGGAGCAGAGGGGCCGGGATTGAAGTCTAATCCCTGTGACTTCTTGTTTTCTTTGGCTGAGTTCTTGGCAAACTGGAAGTTGCGCTTGAACAGATTGTCGTCACGACACCACAGCAATGAGGATGGGTCTGCATCTGCAGGCTGTGGTCCACGAACCATGCAAGGATAGAAGCCTTGTTCAATGGCTTCAGCTCTGGACCTGGGTTGAAGGTTTTTGTACAAGATGTCTCCCAAGGGTCGCTTGATGGCATTCTTTTCAGCATATTCCTGGGTCACGAACCTGTACTTGTACCATTGTTCTGCCCAATATCTTCGAATCCATTGGATTCGGGTTTTCCGCTGATTGTAGTCCTCCTCTGGATCTGTCTTGTACAACTCATAGAGGTCAGGAGGCAAATCTCTTGAGGTGTTTCCACGGCGCTGTCTGCCACCCTTCCTTGCAGACTTCTCTGTTGCCATGAAGGTTAGACTGAAAGGCTTCAACACTGTCAAAGTCTTCCGTCTACTGTTCAGACAAGAACTGGCTTCAGGAGAATTTATATGATGCTGTAAGAACTCTGCAAATGAATGCAGACTATGAGAACCAAGGGATTCTCCCACGGACATGTACCTGTGACAGCATTAAAGGTGCGAGGGAAGGGGAAGAGGTCATATGCATTCTCAGAAGATTTTGAAGATAAATCAGTTTAGAAGACATTGACCTCATAGTGCGAAGACATTCACTCATATGTAGAGAGTTGGTTCCAGATTTGTACGAATCCACGAATAAGTACAACTGAGGAATCTAACTACTTTGTGAACATACTAGGCATGCTATGAGTTGCAGAATGAGATAGATCCAACTTGTGGGAATAGAAACCACTTGTGGTTGAAAAGGGTGAATCTATCGGATCAAAAAGACTGTAAAAAGGAGGTTTTATTTACCACACTAGGAACTGCTAGACGGAGTGGGAGAGGAGGCCGAGCAGTTCGATCTTCCGTGCCCTAACTTGGCGATGGAGGACACCTACGGCGACGGTGGAGAAGATGATGTCCGCGGCCGGCATGAGGACGGCGTCAGTGAGGTCGCGGCAGCTAAGTGCTTCGTCGCCGGTGTCGTCGAGTGCTAGCGGTGGCGCTAGGGTTTGTGCGAGAGTGGAAGAAGAGATAATGACTGGGGTGAGGCGTGTATTTATAGAGACAGGGACGGCACAACATTATTACACAGGTGCCCCTGGCGGTTCACATCTGAAGGACACGTGGCGATCATGCAACACATTGGAGGTTGTTCCACGTTCCCACGCTCGCCTGGATTGTCGGGTGGTCGTTCCCACTTCTTCGGGTTTCAGGCAGAAAGGATTTAGCATTGAAAACAAATTGATGTTTGTCTTTGTGTCTTCTGCTGACAAGGACGCAGAGAAGACATTTTGACAGTTTCAATAGAATGCATATGATTTGGATAGATAGACTTAAGACAGGAGCATAGAAAGGTTAGGGTCCGATCACATTCACTTAGTTCAAAAGATTCAATGTGAATACATAGCTATAAGTGAATGCTGTAGAGGACAAAAGCTAAATCAATATATTGAAGATAAACATGAGGTCATGGTAATATTGAAGACAAACAAAATGTGAAGACTTTGCAAATGTAACGCCATGAGAAAAACACTTCTAAGGGAAGAATTTTGTGGTGGCGTTACCCACCGTATAGGAAGTATTAGACCCAGACACGGCGCACAATTATCGTGGCGCTCCGAAGTCAAATTCCACTTTAATGTATTCACACTCAGAATGTAAGTCTTCATTGATTGAATACATACTTTACTTCGTGTGTTGCACATCTAAGTCATCAACATGCATAAGAGTTAGGATGTGTGCCTAATCACAAGACATTTGAGGATTCCAAGATATTTACCTCACACCGTAACTTGCAAAACCTTTTCTCATCCAAGGGCTTTGTGAAGATATCTGCCAGTTGCTCTTCAGTGTTGACGTGTATGATATCAATATCTTCCTTCATGACATGATCTCTGAGAAAGTGATGATGAATTTCAATGTGCTTTGTCTTCGAGTGCTGAACTGGGTTGTTAGCAATCTTGATGGCGCTTTCGTTGTCGCAGTAGAGTGGCACTTGCTTCAGATGAATGCCATAGTCTTTGAGTGTTTGCTTCATCCATAGAAGCTGAGCGCAGCAAGATCCAGCAGCTATGTATTCAGATTCAGCAGTGGAGAGAGATACACAATTCTGCTTCTTTGAAGACCAACATACAAGTGATCATCCCAGAAAGTGACATGTGCCTGATGTAGACTTGCTATCCACCTTGTCGCCAGCATAATCAGCATCCGAGAATCCAACTGGATCAAACTCTGAGCCCTTTGGATACCATAATCCTAGTGTTGGGGTGTGAGCCAAATATCAAAGAATTCGCTTCATAGCTAAGTGATGCGATTCCTTTGGTGCTTGGAATCGGGCACACATGCAAACACTAAGCATGATATCTGGCCTAGATGCACATAAATAAAGCAAGGAACCAATCTTGGAGCGGTATACCTTTTGATCGAACTCTTTACCATTGTCGTCGGGACCCAGATGGTGTTTAGCTGGCATTGCCGTCGTGTAACCTTTGCAGTCTTGCATTCCAAACTTATTTAGGCAATCTTTGAGGTATTTCTCTTGAGATATGAAGATGTCGTTGCGTTGCTGTCATATTTCAAGACCAAGGAAGAACTTCAGCTCACCCATCATGGACATCTAATATTGCTCTTGCATCATATATCCAAACTCATCACTGTATTTCTGGTTGGTGCAGCCGAAGATAATGTCATCCACATAAATTTGGCACACAAACAGTTCACCATCATATGTCTTCGTGAAGAGTGTGGGATCCAAAGAACCAGGTTTGAAGCCTTTGCTCTTCAGTAAGTCCTTGAGTGTGTCATACCAAGCACGAGGGGCTTGTTTGAGGCCATATAGTGCCTTGTTGAGCTTATAAACCAGGTCAGGATGTTTTGGATCTTCAAAGCCAGGCGGTTGTGCAACATACACTTCTTCTTCAATCTTGCCATTGAGAAAAGCGCTCTTCACATCCATTTGATACAGAAGAATGTTATGATGATTTGCATAGGCTAGCAGTATGCGTATAGCTTCAAGCCTAGCCACAGGAGCAAATGTTTCATCGAAGTCAATTCCTTCAACTTGAGTGTATCCTTGAGCAAAGAGACGAGCTTTGTTTCTGACAACTTGACCATGCTCATCTTGCTTGTTGCGATATATCCATTTAGTGCCTATGATATTGTGCTTACGAGGATCAGGACGCTTGACCAGTTCCCATACATTATTCAGCTCAAATTGTTGAAGCTCTTCTTGCATTGCTTGAATCCATTCAGGCCCCATGAAGGCTTCATCAACTTTCTTGGGTTCAGATATTGAGACGAATGCGAAGTGCCCACAGAAATTTGTTGCCCACAGACTTTCTTGGGTTCAGATATTGAACGAGTGAGTGGACCAGGTGCATTGATGCTATCAATTATTCTCTCAATCTGTACTTCATTTGCAACACGAGGATGAGAAGGACGAAGGTTTTGCTCTTGCTGATCATTGTCATCGTTAGAAGGATTGTCTTTAGGCTGAGCATTGTCTTCAGGTTGATCAGGTGCAGAGATGATGAGTTCTTCTTCGGGCTGTGCTTCAGACGGTATGATCTCTCCAGTCCCCATAAGCTTGATGGATTCACTGGATGGAACTTCATCTAGCACATTTGGCAGGTGCTCTCTTTGCGAGCCATTAGTCTCATCGAACCGCACATCCACAGTTTCAACCACTTTATAGTGAAAGAGGTTGAAGACCTTGTAGGAGTGCGAATCCTTTCCGTATCCAAGCATAAAACCTTCATGTGCTTTCGGTGCAAATTTTGAAGTGTGATGTGGATCCTTGATCCAGCACCTAGCACCAAATACTCTAAAGTAACTGACATTTGGCTTCTTACCAGTGAGGAGCTCATAGGATGTTTTGTTCAGAAGCTTGTGAAGATAAACACGGTTGATGATATGGCATGCAGTATCAATGGCTTCAGGCCAGAACTTTCTTGGAGTCTTGTATTCATCGAGCATCGTCCGGGCCATCTCAATAAGTGTTCTGTTCTTGCGTTCCACGATGCCATTCTGCTGCAGTGTGTATGGAGCTGAGAACTCATGAGTGATGCCCAAAGTATCAAGATAAGTGTTGAGGCCAGTGTTCTTGAATTCAGTGCCATTGTCACTTCTGATGTGCTTGATCTTGACGCCATAGTTGTTCATGGCTCGATTGGCGAAGCGTCTGAAGACATCCTGCACTTCAGTCTTGTAGAGGATTATATGCACCCATGTATATCTTGAATAATCATCAACAATGACGAAGCCATAGAGACAAGCAGTAGTAGTAAGAGTTGAGTAGTGAGTGGGACCGAAGAGGTCCATCTGTAGCAGTTCGAAGGGTTGAGTCGTTGTCATGATTGTCTTCGAGGGATGCTTGGCCCTTGTCGGTGTCAAAACTAGTGGATCTCGGGTAGGGGGTCCTGAATTGTGCGTCTAAGGCGGATGGTAACAGGAAGCAGGGGACACGATGTTTTACCCAGGTTCGGGCCCTCTTGATGGAGGTAAAACCCTACGTCCTGCTTGATTAATATTGATGATATGGGTAGTACAAGAGTAGATCTACCACGAGATCAAAGAGGCTAAACCCTAGAAGCTAGCCTATGGTATGATTGTATGTTACTGTGTCCTATAGACTAAAACCCTCCGGTTTATATAGACACCGGAGGGGGCTAGGGTTACACAAGGTTGGTTACAAAGGAGGAGATATCCATATCCGTACTGCCTAGCTTGCCTTCCACGCCAAGTAGAGTCTCGTCCGGACACGAGGCGAAGTCTTCAATCTTGTATCTTCATAGTCCATCAGTCCGGCCAAAGGATATAATATGGCTGTCCGGAGACCCCTAATCCCGGACTCCCTCAGTAGCCCCTGAACCAGGCTTCAATGACGATGAGTCCGGCGCGTAGTGTTGTCTTCGGCATTACAAGGTGGGTTCCTCCTCCGAACATATCACAGAAGAGTTTGAATACCAGGATAGTGTCCGACCCTGCAAAATAAATTCCACATACCACCGTAGAGAGAATAATATTTCCACAAATCTTAATCTGCTGACATGCTTTGGCAACATGACGTCAGTCCATGGCTCGGTGATTATTCGAACCGTTTTTCTTCAACCAGCTCCACACATAACGTGAGGCGGTTTCTTGACACGTCTTGTCAAAGCAGAGATCGTGTTCCCCTAATTACGGGATTCTCATCAATACGGTCGTGGGTAACGCAACCGTGCCTAGGACTCCTAGATTTTAGGCAAGTCCCAAACGGCCACTAGGAGGACGCTTGATATTCACCCTCTTTATAAAGGGACAAGGCTTTTACTTTTTTCCCTCCCGTGGTCAATCGAATCCTTCCCCCGCCTCGAGTTCTAACACCCAAAGCCCAGGTCAGGTGCTTCGGACCTTCAGTCATGTCCGGATCTAGCCCTCAAGGCCGGTGGATGCCCTCCTCCGTTACGGAAGAGGATATCAAGAAGTTGAGGGAGGCCAGATACCTGATCGCCGAAATTTCGCATAGGCTACCCACGCGAGGGCAGGTCATCCCTACTCCCGAACCCGACGAGAGCGTCGTGTTCGTCTCCCACTTCCTCCGAGGTCTAGGCCTCACTCTGGATCCCTTCGTTAGGGGTTTGATGTTCTATTACGGGCTAGATTTCCATGATCTAGCCCCGGACTCCTTTCTCCACATCTCGACATTTATTGTCGTATGTGAGGCCTTCCTCCGCATTACCCCTCACTTCGGCCTGTGGCTCAAGACCTTTGACGTGAAGCCGAAGATGGTCGAGGGGCAGCACGTAGCGTGCGGAGGCGCATTAATAAGTAAAATCGCTGGAGCTCCATGGCCAAAGGGTTCCTTTCCAGAGGTGTCTGGATTATGGCAGCGGGAGTGGTTCTACATCACAGCTCCCAGAAGTGCCAAGTGGGTGGCCGCCCCTGCTTTCCGCTCGGGCCCTCCACCACAACTAATGTCATGGATTAGAAGAGGGCTGAGCTGGGGTCCAGCCAAGGACATGCCTATACTGCAAAGCCGCATTCAAGATCTCTTCGACGGAGATTTCAATCTGGTTACGGTGGTGCAAGTCATGCTGGTTCGTCGAGTCCAGCCTTGCAAACGCCGACCCCTCTGCATGTGGGAGTTCAACCCAGAAGGGCCGTGCACTATTCAGAATTTCCTCGGCCTGACACACGAGGAGATGTACAAATCATTCTTCGGACCCCAAATAGAGTGTCTGGATACTACCGAGGACGTGGGCCTGAGCAGCAACCGTACCACCGACCAAGTAACTAATCATCTAGCCGAACACACCGTCTGTCATTTACCATGACGTCATTCTAAGAAATCGCTCTTTGACCAGGACTGGCTAACAAGGGCGAAGATGATTCGGTGTTCGGCCCCCCTTCCTAAGGGTTTGGAGAATCCGGTACTGGAAAAGATGCTCGAGTTAGCACCTTGCCCGGAGCCCTCAAAGGAAGATAAAGGGGGGAATAATGAGGTCGAAAGCGGGCCCCCATCGCTACCAATTCCAATCGAGGGAATGAGCGCCTCCGTGAAGGAGGATATCCAAGGGGAAGAATCTGACCTTCTCTTGCTTCGGGGAAGGAAGAGGACTGCCTCTGAAGATCCGGAAACCAAGGCTTCCAAATGGGAGAAGAAGTCTCAACCATAGGGTCCTGCCTCAGAGGGTGCTTTTGCCGCACAAAGTCCATGCGGGAATCAGCCCTCTAACGAGCCATAAGTGATCAAAAAATACTTAACAGTAAAGATATTCTACCTTACTTCCGAGGAAAATAACCGAAGCATTTATCTTGCAGTTCGGATCTTATCCCTTCTCAGCAGAGCTCGTCTTCGGGGTATCTTCTTACGGAGATGATGGAGAGCGAAACGCCTCCCCCGGACTCCCCCTCTCAAGAAGCGGGCGACCTTGAAGTGTCGTCACGGAGGGCCTCTCCGGATCCGGTGAGGCCAGAAGATAATCCTATAGTCACCCAAAGTCCCTAGCGTCCGACTCTCGAAGAGAGCAAACAAAAGAGTCCGGCACCGTCTGGTATGCGGTCAGACGTACTGAGGGAGCTGTTGGAGTGAGCGGCCATCTCAGAAGAACACCGTACGTTGATGGGTATGGTGATGGAAAGAATTTCGTCTGCCGAAAGCGGATTACATGAAGCCTTTATGAGTCTACTGACGGGCTTTGAGGTACGTGAAATGATATACTTTTTGATAGTATTGCACATTTATAGGTGTGCCATGTGTAGATAGTAGCCCCTGAGACTCTGGTTGCCATCGAGAACGGCGGCGAACAGAGGATCGTAGTCCCAGGTAATAACCAAACCGCCTTTATGTGCAGGTGGTGGAAGCTCCGGTGGCTAGCCGGACTAATGAGTTTGCCGAACTAAAGCGGCAACTGGATGCGGCAGATGCCATCATCGAGCTTGTTAACAAGCGGCTTGACAAGCCACAGGGTAAGTAATGTTTTTCCGGTCAATGTCACATAGTAAGAGCAGTGTGATGCCAGTATCTTTAATATGTTGTGACTGTAGATGGAGCTGCCGCCGTGGAGACCCTTCGGGCGGAACTTGCCCGAGCCACCGAACAAACAAGGATTAGTAATGCGGCCACTTTAAAGGCGGCCAAAGAGTTAAGAGCCGAGAAGGCCGCGCATTGTGAAAGCAAAGAAAAGATGGCCAAAATGGCTGTAAAGTTAAAAGACACTGCCAACCGTTGCCGGTTCCTTGAAGAAGAAAACCGAGTGAGGCGACGGACCTTGAAAAGGCCACGATGGCGGCCAAAGACACCCGCTCTGCCATGAGGGCAAAGAAGGAAGAGCTGCATGAAGCTGGTGATATTGTGGCTGGGAAGCCCTTTTTGCTGCAGAGGAAGTTCGGAGATCCGCGGTATGCCCCTCTGGATCGGCTGTGGAGTTCGGCAGACGCATATCTGGATTTGACGACGAGTGTTGTTGATGCGGCTGAATACTTTCGAGATCAAACAGATCGTGAAGTGGACAAGCTATTCTTGTTGCAGTTTAACGTTCCAGAGCGTCCTCTTCCACTAACTGATCAACTTGCCGAATGGGCCGAACTTAATAGATTGTCCGGACTCGCCATGAGGTCCGTCGTAGATCATCTGTGGCCGGAAAAGCCGAAGCCGAACAGTTATTTCAGCTTAGTGCAGCAGTTCCTTGGTGCGGTGCCACGCATCAATGCGATGAAGAGGTCGGCGTGCATAGAAGGCTCGCGGATGGCCCTTGCCCGTGTCAAAGCATACTGGGCGGAGATGGATGCTGCCACTGTTGCAGCGCAGGGTTCGGCCATAGGCCGAGTGGCTGCCGAGCACTATTTTGAAGAAGTTCTTGAGGGTGCTCGTTTGATAGAGGCCCAGTGCTCGAAGAGTATTATGTTTGAGTGACATGTATTCCCATTGTAAAAGCAATGTTTATCAAATTTATTAAGGCTATATTTATACTTTTGCCTAAAAGTAATATGATGCCTCCTGTGCGGCCGTTTATGTATATATGTATATAACCTGAAAGATTGCAGTCGTCGGCTTCAGCCCCCACACATATAATGCGGGGGTGTTCGCAGAAGACACGTGTTCACACTTAATCCAACGTCTTGGTCCTAATAAGGAGGTGATAGCGCAGCGAACGAGGCAACCGGACTATAATGCTTTAACACTTTCACTTAGCCATAGGAGTTTAACGGTGGGGCTACTATATAGCCCCTGGTGGCTCCGCACTCTCCCGAATTCGGGGTGCGTACATGCCTGGAAGGGAAACGGCCCTTCATTAAGGCGGAGGAATTCTAACATTCTGATGGGTCATCGAGTGGTTGACCAGTCTCATGCTATATCATGACAGTCAGTTTTCGGCTTTCTCTACTGAGGTGCTCGTCCGGATGAACCGGGGCACAATCATAGTAGTTCTCCTGGTGCCGCCTTAGCCGATAGAGCGGAATGTAAGGCAGCAAAACACAGGAGCCGGGCAAACCCAACATTTGACCAAAGACATGATTCGGAGCTGATGCATATAATGCCAAACTCGCAACGCCGAACACTCCCTAAGGTATTCCGTCTTTTATGGTATAAACCAGGCCTAAATAGTGCCCTTTGTAAGAAGCCACTGGTGTCCAGATACGTGCATTATTCTGACGTGGCCACATGCCAAGACGTCAGCATCCTTCTCAATAGTACTGAGAATCCGAGGGATGTGTATCAACAAGAGACAGTAAGAAAGGTTTATGCAGGGTCTTAATCTAAAGAGAATCCTTGGAACGGGTCCCTTCTGCACGTCTGCGCCTGTGTCTCCGTTGTGCCGTATCCTGGACGGGTGTAGCACGATGGTCATCTGTAAAAGAGAGGAACTTAGGTGAAAAGTTGTCGTGCAAAAAGGTAGGTTATATTAAAGAAACCATGTACAATTCATGATGAGTAAAAATTGCCACTTGTCTGCGCGTGTTGAGCCCCTTGTATTTGTAATAGGGGTGTGGCCATCAAACCTGTATGAATTACATATAGCTGTGTCGGACTCGTATAACCGTGTCTGTAGTCTTGACGACCTATCAAATGCTTTAGTTGGTGAGGCCGTTTTAGTGTGCGGCTGCCAAGGCAGCCGCACTCTCTTCGGCGTGCAGGGATCGCTCAATATTTCCATTTACTTGAGTGTATCCTTGAGCAACATACAATCATACCATATGAGTCACTTTACGTCCATCCGTAGGACACGGTAACATACAATCATACCATAGGCTAGCTTCTAGGGTTTTACGAGTATCAACAAATGTGATGTGACTCTTGTCAGATGGACGTAAAGTTGAGTCCATGAGAAGACTTCGCTTGCCAGTCATGTGATTAGTACACCCACTATCAATAATCCATTCTGAAGCAGCTGGTGTCATACCCTACAGTGTAGTTAGGGGGATAGGCTTCACGAAGAGAATTGTGAAGCATAAACATTTGACGAGCAAGTGGATTATGAAAGCTTAGATCGAGGTTAGGACTGACAGGGCAAGTAGCAAGCGACTCGGGAACAAAATACATAATAAGACCATTTGGGCATTTGATCTTGCGCCCTACAAGATGTTTAAGGTCCCTAGCAATAGCTTCAGACGAATTTGATTTTCGGCTGGAGACCCTTCCCTGCAAAAGAGAGTTAAGCTTTCTTAGCCACCCACATCTTCAAGGGTGGCTTCGAAGCAATGAGTCTAAGTGCAGCATCTGAGAACTTTGGCTTTGAAGCCCTAGCAAATAGTATTTTAGGAGGGCAATAGTGCTCATAAGAATAAGCAGAGTAGTTCCTGGTCTTATGAACATGGCGGTTTGATGAAATGCGCTCATATTCATAGGCCTGAGTATGGTTTCCCTGCAAAATATTTGTGTTAGTGCGACTCAGGTGAGTCCTCTGTCTGTATGAAGCCTTTGGACCATATGAAGCCTGTGGTCTGGGGTTTGGCTTCTTCACTTGTGGTGTCATGATGACATTCACAGGAAGATTCTCCAGGCACCTTTTCGGCACCCAGACTTTCTTCATAGGTGGCCCATTCCTACAGTTAGTACCAATATATCTGGCAAACACTTCACCATTCTGATTCTTAAACAGTTTATAGTTTGCATCAAAGGATTCATCAATAACGATGGGATTAGCACAAGTGAAGCCAGATAGGGTGGATGGATCCACTGAAGGTTCCTTTGCAGCAACCCATGTGGTTTTGGGGTACTGCTCAGGTTTCCAGTAAGAGCCATCAGCATTCATTTTCCTTTCGAACCCAACACCCTCTTTCCTAGGGTTTCGGTTCAGGATCTGCCTTTTGAGGACATCACATAGTGTTTGATTCCCTTTGAGACTTTTGTACATCCCTGTTTCAAGCAATGTCTTCAACCTAGCATTTTCATCAGCAATAGCAGTGGCATCCTCAGCAGAGGGGTTAGTTACCACATCAACAGTTGAAGATATTGCAACAGTAGCAGCAGTAGAACATCCAGCAACAAAAGTAGAGTTGTCACGCTCAATGCATTTAAGACATGGTGGTTCAAATCCTTCCTGAGCGGAACTGATCTATTTGGCGCGAAGTGACTCGTTTTCCTTTTGAAGATCTTCATGAGCCGCTCTCAATTTCTCAAGATCTTGCTTCCTTTGAAGATAATCATAGGAAAGCTTTTTATGAGTTGTTGAGAGTGTTTCATGATGACTTTCAAGTTCCTCATACTTAACGTGAAGGTTTTTTTATGTCTTCAATTAAGGACTGAGATCGAGTCATTTCAGCGTCTAAGAGGTCATCGCTTTTGTCTAACAGTTTTTGAATATGTTCCATAGCTTTCTGTTGTTCAGTTGAAATTTTAGCAAGTGTTTTGTAGCTAGGTTTGGAACCACAATCAGAGTCATCTTCACTTGATGTTTGATAGTGAGTAGTGCGTGAGTTTACCTTGGCACCACGTGCCATGAAGCAGTAGGTGGGAGCGCAGACGTCCTGGTCATTAGCATCGGCGTCGGTGATGGAGTCATTGTCTTCAATGTTGAAGATGGACTTGGCAACGTAGGCTGTAGCCAGACTTGCAATGCCGGAATCGGACTCCTCCTCAGACTCCACCTCCGCCTCCTCAGAAGCAGACTCCTCCTCTGAATCCATTTCCTTGCCAACAAATGCACGAGCCTTGCCAGATGATCTCTTCTTGTGTGATGAAGACTTTGATGAAGACTTGGAAGAAGACTTTGAGTATTTCTTCTTCTTCTTGTCGTCAGAATCATATTCCTTGCTCTTCTTCTTCTTCTTCTTCTTCTTCTTCTTCTTCTTCTTCTTCTTCTTATTCTCATTGTCCCACTGCGGACACTCAGAGATGTAGTGGCCAGGTTTCTTGCACTTGTGGCATGTTCTCTTCTTGTAGTCATGAGCAGAAACTTCATCATTCCTTGAGCTAGATCGTGAGGACTTTCTGAAGCCTTTCTTCTTGTGAATTTCTGGAACTTCTTCACAAGCATAGAAAGCTCCTTTCCAATGTCTTCAGGATCATCAGAACTGCAATCAGAGTCTTCTTCAGATGAGGAGACAGCTTTTGCCTTCAAAGCACGAGTTCGCCCATAGTTGGGACCGTAGATATCTCTTTTCTCAGAAAGCTGAAACTCATGTGTGTTGAGCCTTTCAAGTATGTCAGACTGATCGAGTGTCTTGAAGTCAGGGCGTTCTTGAATCATCAGGGCTAGGGTGTCAAACGAGCTGTCAAGTGATCTCAGGAGTGTCTTGACGACTTCATGCTTGGTGATCTCAGTAGCGCCGAGGGCTTGAAGCTCATTTGTGATGTCAGTGAGTCGATCAAACGTGAGCTGAACATTCTCATTGTCGTTTCTCTTGAAGCGGTTGAAGAGGTTGTGAAGGACACTGATTCTTTGATCTCTCTGGGTTGAGACGCCTTCGTTGACCTTGGAGAGCTAGTCCTAGACTAGCTTGGATGTTTCCAGAGCACTCACACGGCCATACTATCCTTTGGTCAGATGATGTTCTTGGCAGTGGAATCCAGTTGAACAAACTTCTTGACATCAGCAGCGGTGACACCTTCACCAGCCTTGGGGACGCCATTCTTGACGACATACCAGAGGTCGACATCAATGGCTTCAAGATGCATGCACATCTTATTCTTCCAGTAGGGATATTCAGTTCCATCGAAGACTGGGCACACAGCGGAGACTTTGATTATCCCTGCAGTCGACATAGCTAAAACTCCAGGTGGTTAAACCGAATCACACAGAACAAGGGAGTACCTTGCTCTAATACCAATTGAAAGAGCTAGGGATCGACTAGAGGGGGGTGAATAGGTGATTTTTATGAAAGTCTTCAAAACATGGAAGTTTCGAAGAAAAACGATAGAAACAAACCTATTACCATGCAGCAGAAGGTAGACTACACTAAGCAAGCCATAGTCAAGTATCCAATGAGATGAAAGCACAAAGACTAATAGTAGCTAGGCAGTATAGATCAGGATGAAAGATAGTACGAAGCCAAATAGAATAAGCAGTCACACAGTGAAGACAGATAGATAATGCAAACAGGCAATGACTTCACAAGGATCAATCTGCAGATAAAGAGATGGGAAGAATGGAACCAGTGGCTCGTTGAAGACAATGATTTGTTGGACCAGTTCAAGTTGCTGTGACAACTGTACGTCTGGTTAGGGGGGCTGAGATTCAACTCAGAAGACCGCGTCTTCACCTTATTCCCCTTGAGCTAAGGACACCCAATACTCGCCCAGTCACTCTGGTAAGTCTTCAAGGTAGACTTCCAAACCTTCACAGACTTCGTTTACTGGCGATCCACAATGACTCATGGATGCTCAGAATGCGACGCCTAACCGGCTGGAGGATTCACAGTCCTCAAGTGTAATAAGTCTTCAGATCACATAGACGGGAAGACTTCAGTGATGCCTAACACTCTTTGGCTCTGGGTGTTTAGGGCTTTGTCCTCGCAAGGAATTCTCTCTCAAAGGCTTCGAGGTGGGTTGCTCTCAAACGACAAAAGTCGTATACTAACTCTGAGCAGCCAACCGTTTATGGTTGTAGGGGTGGGCTATTTATAGCCACTAGGCAACCCGGCCTAATTTTTCCAAAATGACCCTGGGTCACTAAGGAACTGACACGTGTTCCAATGGTCAGATTTCAAACACACACGGCAACTTTACTTGGGCTGCAAGCAAAGCTGACTTATCCAACTCTGGATAAGATTCACTCTCATTGTCTTCGCTCGAAGACATAGGATTTTGGTTAAGCATCACTTCAGTCATTCTGACTGGTTCACTTGGACCCCACTTAACAGTACGATGGTTCCTATGACTCAACAAAGAAGAAAAAGAACGACGAAGCATCTAAGTCTTCACGCTCCATAGTCTTCACGCAATGTCTTCTCTTGTCATAGTCTTCAATGTGAATGTCTTCACATACCACCTTTGACTTAATGTCTTCATACATTTTTAGGGGTCATCTCTGGTAGGAAAAACCGAATCAATGAGGGACTTCTACCTGTGTTATCCTGCAATTCTCACAAACACATTAGTCCCTCAACCAGGTTTGTCGTCAATACTCCAAAACCAACTAGGGGTGGTGATTTGAAGAATGCTATGAAAGCTATTGCGAAGGCAAGAAAGGAAGCCAACAAGGTGAGGATGATGGCAAGGAACCAAGATGCGGCAGCTGAGGAGAGGAGGTTGGTGGCCGAGGAGAGGAGGGTGGCGGCTGAGGAGAGGAAGGTGGCATTGGAGGAGAACAAATTGGCCATGGAGGAGCGATCTAGATTGTTGGAATGGGAGAAGTACTTGTTCTTCATGGACACATCTACCCTCGATGAGAAGCAAATGGAGTACGTCAATCTTGCCCATGAAGAAGTCTTGGTTCCAAAAAGAGCCATGGCCATGGGAGGAATGAGAGCTATCATGGGAGGCATGGGTGGCTTCGGAGTTACCATGGGAGGCATGGGAGCATCTACGGGAGGCATCGGTGGCTTCGGAGCTACCATGGGAGGCATGGGTGGCTTCCGAACTACCATGGGAGGCAGGGGTGGCTTCGAAGCTACCTTGGGAGGCATGAGTTTGGGGTCTCTCATGGGAGGCATGGGAGCACCTCCGGGGTGACATGGGTGGACGCATGTCTTCCGGTGTGCCTCACATACCTTCGCATGATGCCGTTGGAGATCTTGCGAGCACCTTCCGAGCTCCTCATGATGATGCGGCACACGACAATGAAGAGGGGGAGGAAGAATCGTCTTTGGATGATGATGAAGAATCGAAGAAAGAGGACGACGATGATGATGCGGCATGATTAATTGGTGATGTTCCATTTGTTTGTGTGAATTTTTATGTGTCATGAACTTGGTTGGGTGATTTTGAACTTGGTTGGATGATGATGTGGCATGATTGTTGATGTGTCGTGCAATTGAACTATGCTATGTCTTTATTTTGCACATTTGTTTAATGTTTGAAACATCATCATATTGTCAAAATAGACATTTAAAATTTTATTTGCAAGTGACAGCTGCTCGCGCGCCTGCTGGAGCTGCTCACGCGCGTCATATTTTGCAACGGCCGCTGGAGCCAGCGCCCTACCGTGCGCAAAAATCCGTTATTTCCACGCTGTAAGAAGGTTTTAGCATGCCGCGTGGTTGCACGCCTGTTGAAGATGATCTGATAGGAACGTGCATGCCGCTATGGTGAAGGGATTAGAATTTCTTCTTTCGAACTGTCTCGTTTTATTTTTTGAGAATTAGCTACTGCCTCGTTTTTAAAGGCCATTTAGCTTTCTTTTAGGGGTAAAAGCTTAATCTTATTGATCAAAATCCACAAGGAGTGGAATACAAAATTCATCATTGGGGTGACCCAACCACGAGTGGCACCCCTGCTCGAGAGAGTTTGAAAACTTAGCTAGTCAATCTACATTCTCCGTCGGCCTTCAAAGCTGAAAATACAATTAAAACGGATTGCTCGTTGCTTGACCTCTTTGATGATGTTCCCATGGCCGTTACCAATCCCTTTGTCGATATCATTAATCACTTGTTTTGAACCCAATGCAACAACAAAGTTTTGAAAAACAAATCTTTGGCTAGAGATAGTGCCTCAATTGCTTCTAATGCTGCAACATTAGCCACTCCCTCCACAACCAGGGCAGAACTTCCGAGATAGAGACCTCCAGCGTCCCTACACACTGCAACTACCTAGTCACCCAAGCCAGATCTCCCCACGCTGGCGTCGACATGTATTTTTGCAAAACCCTGCGGTGGTGCCTTTGGTCTCATACATGTGATCATAGGCCTGGTCTAAGTCATTGTATGTTTTTATGGTACCATCTCAAGTTCAACAATGAAACTGTTTATAAAATGATGTGTAGACGAAGGGGGTTGATATATTTCCACATGGATCACCTGTCTCCTTGCCCACCATATCACCCATCAGAACACCGATAGCTTAAAAAGGCCTCATGTGAAAGATTGTCGATCATCAAAAACAAGCATTGCTTTGCACTCGGTTCCATTGTTTCGCACAGGTGCTCCGCTAGCTCTCCATCATCAGGAGCCCATACACACCTTGCCATTGTGCATCCTAGCAGTGACTGTCTCCAAGAATCTGCAGCTCCACACAAAGCGTAGCAGTTTGTTGTGGACATGTTCCTGTGTGCTCTCACATCCTTAGTGGGTAACAAGTTCTTCGCTAGCCTACAAAAAACATGTGTATCTTCCCTAATACCAGTGTTTTCCATAGCAATTTCCATGATACCACATCGCTATTAATGCTTGATGAACCCGTGGAGCCATCTAGCCATGCTTCTCTCTCATTTTGGTTGCAACCATCATCTTATAGGCCAATCTAACAGAAACATTTCTGCTTTTTCCAAAATTCGATGACCAACTATCATCAATATTTGTAGTTCATAAAGGTATGCCGAGAGTGGATGACACGTCGATCAGTAGGCAAACCTCCATGATTTTCTCCTTGTCCCATCTAGCTAAAGTTTGATCAATGAGTTCAGACACATACATGAGGATTGTCTGACCTACATCCAAAGGGACACATCATCACGTCCCTGGGAATCCAACTGTCACTCCATATATTAGTTGATGCTCTATTGCCAATTCTCCTATTCAATCCCTGGTTTAGAACATCACGTCCCTCTCCAGATCTGACTAGGATGGTTACCGATCTTTGCATCAAGAATCAAACAAGAAGGAAAATAGACATGTTGGGGACCGCAGTAATTTCAAAAAAATTCCTACGCACACGCAAGATCATGGTGATGCATAGCAATGAGAGGGGAGAGTATTGTCTATGTACCCTCGTAGACCATAAGAGGAAGCGTTATGACAACGCGGTTGATGTAGTCGTACGTCTTCACGGTCGACCGATCCTAGTACCGAAAGTACGACACCTCCGTGATCTGCACATGTTCATCTCGGTGACGTCCCACGAACTCACGATCCAGCAGAGTGTCAAGGGAGAGCTTCGTCAGCACGACGGCATGATGACGGTGATGATGATGCTACCGGAACAGGGCTTCTCCTAAGCACCGCTACGATATGACTGAGGTGGATTATGATGGAGGGGGGCACCGCACATGGCTAAGAGATCAATGATCAACTTGTGTGTCTATGGGGTGCCCCCTGGACACGTATATAAAGGATGGAGGGAGGAGGAGGCCGGCCCTCATAGGGCGCGCCCAAAGTGTGGAGTCCTACTAGGACTCCCTAGTCCTAGTAGGATTCCACCTCCCACCTCCCATAGTCCTAGAAGGAGAAGGAAGGAAGGGGGCGCCCTCTTTCCCTAGTCCAATTCGGACCAGTCCTTGGGGAAGGGGCGCGGCCACCCTTGAAGCCTTTCTCTCCTTTCCTGTATGGCCCATTAAGGCCCAATACGAATTCCCATAACTCTTCGGTACTCCGAAAAATACCCAAATCACTCAGAACCTTTCCAATGTCCGAATATAGCCTTCCAATATATTGATCTTTACGTCTCGACCATTTTGATTCTCCTCGTCATGTCCCAGATCTCGGCTGGGACTCCAAACTACCTTCGGTCATCAAATCACATAACTCATAATACAAATCGTCACAGAACGTTAAGCGTGCGGACCCTACGGGTTCGAGAACTACGTAGACATGACCGAGACACATCTCCGGTCAATAACCAATAGAGGAACCTGGATGTTCTATTGGCTCCTACATATTCTACGAAGATCTTTATCGGTTAAACCGCATAACAACAAACGTTGTTCCCTTTTTCATTGGTATGTTACTTGCCCGAGATTCGATCGTCGGTATCTAAATACCTAGTTTAATATCGTTACCGGATAAAGGATAAACATCTTATAATGCTACCGCCGAACTAAGCAAAATAAGATACATAAAGGATAAACATCACATGCAATCAAAATATGTGACAAGATATGGCCATCATCATCTTGTGCCTTTGATCTCCATCTCCAAAGCACCGTCATGATTTCCATCATCACCGGCTTGACACCTTGATCTCCATCGTAGCGTCGTTGTCGTCTCGCCAACTATTGCTTCTCCGACTATCGCTAATGCATAATGATAATGTAAAGCAATTACATGGTGATTGCATTTCATACAATAAAGCGACAACCATAAGGCTCCTGCCAGTTGCCGATAACTTTAACAAAACATGATCATCTCATAAAACAATTTATATCTCATCACGTCTTGACCATATCACATCACAACATGCCTTGCAAAAACAAGTTAGATGTCCTCTACTTTGTTGTTGCAAGTTTTAAGTGGCTGCAACAGGCTGAGCAAGAACCGTTCTTACCTACACATCAAAAACCACAACACGGTATAGCGATTGCTTTTTGATCTTCAAAAAGAACCCTATTCATTGAATCCGATTCAACTAATGCTGGAGAAACAGACACCCACTGGCCACCTGTGTGCGAAGCACGTCGGTAGAACCAGTCTCGCGTAAGTGTATGTGTAATGTCGGTCTGGGCCGCTTCATCCAACAATGCCACTGAATCAAGAATCAACTAGTGACGGCAAGCAATATGTATATACCACGCCCATAACTCCTTTGTGTTCTACTCATGCATATAACATCTACGCATAGACCTGGCTCGGATGCCACTGTTGGGGAACACAATAATTTCAAAAAAGAAATCCTACGCACACGCAAGATCATGGTGATGCATAGCAATGAGAGGGGAGAGTGTCGTCCATGTACCCTCGTACACCATAAGCGGAAGCGTTATGAAAACGCGGTTGATGTAGTCGTGCGTCTTCACGATCCGACTGATCCTAGTACCGAACGTACGGTACCTCCGAATTCAGCACACGTTCAGCTCGGTGACGTCCCACGAACTCCGATCCAGCAGAGCTTCGAGGGAGAGTTCCGTCAGCACGATGGCATGATGATGGTGATGATGATGCTACCGACGCAGGGCTTCGCCTAAGCACCTCTACGATATGACCGAGGTGGATTATGGTGGAGGGGGGCACCGCACACGGCTAAAAGATCAACTGGTCAACTTGTGTGTCCTAGGGTGCCCCCTCCCCCGTATATAAAGGATTGGACGAGGGGGAGGGCCGGCCCTCTACTATGGCGCGCCCTAGGGAGTCCTACTCCCATCGGGAGTAGGATTTCCCCCCTTCCATGTAGTAGGAGTAGGAGAGAAGGAAAGGGAAAAGAGAAGAGAAGGAAGGAGGGGGCGCAGCCCCTCCCCCTAGTCCAATTTGGACTAAGCCTTGGGGGGCGTGCAGCCTCCCCTCTCTCTTTCCCCTAAAGCCCAATAAGGCCCATATACTCCCCGACGAATTCCCATAACTCTCCAATACTCCGAAAAATACCCGAATCACTCGAAACCTTTCTGATGTCTGAATATAGTTGTCCAATATATCGATCTTTATGTCTCGACCATTTGGAGACTCCTCGTCATGTCCCCGATCTCATCCAGGACTCCGAACTACCTTCGGTACATCAAAACACATAAACTCATATTACCGATCGTCACCGAACGTTAAGCGTGCGGACCCTACGGGTTCGAGAACTATGTAGACATGACCGAGACACGTCTCTGGTCAATAACCAATAGAGGCACCTGGATGCTCATATTGGCTCCCACATATTCTACGAAGATCTTTATCCGTCAAACCGCATAACAACATACGTTGTTCCCTTTGTCATCGATATGTTACTTGCCCGAGATTCAATCGTTGGTATCTCAATACCTAGTTCAATCTCGTTACCGGCAAGTCTCTTTACTCGTTCTGTAATGCATCATCTAGCAACTAACTCATTAGTCACATTGCTTGCAAGGCTTATAGTGATGTGCATTACCGAGAGGGCCCAGAGATACCTTTCCGACAATCGGAGTGACAAATCCTAATCTCGATCTATGCCAACTCAACAAGTACCATCAGATACACCTTTAGAGCACCTTTGTAATCACCCAGTTACGTTGTGACGTTTGGTAGAACACAAAGTGTTCCTCCAGTATTCGGGAGTTACATAATCTCATAGTCAGATGAACATGTATAAGTCATGAAGAAAGCAGTAGCAACAAACTAAACGATCATCATGCTAAGCTAACGGAATGGGTCAAGTCAATCACATCATTCTCTAATGATGTGATCATGTTAATCAAGTGATAACTCATGTCTATGGTTAGGAAACATAACCATCATTGATTCAATGAGCTAGTCAAGTAGAGGCAAACTAGTGACACTCTGTTTGTCCATGTATTCACACATGTACTAAGTTTCCGGTTAATACAATTCTAGCATGAATAATAAACATTTATCATGATATAAGGAAATATAAATAACAACTTTATTATTGCCTCTAGGGCATATTTCATTCAAATCCTTCTCTCTGATTTTTCTCCCTAGAAGTGAATATATGGAGTCAAGATGGACGTCAGTGGAGCGTCAGGGGGCTCACGAGGCAGGGGGCGCGCCCAGGGGGTAGGCGCGCCCCCACCCTCGTGGACAGGGTGTGGGCCCCCTGACATGGATCTTTTCACCAGTATTTTTTATATATTCCAAAAATAATCTCCATTGATTTTCAGGTCATTACGAGAACTTTTATTTCTGTACAAAAATAACACCATGGCAATTCTGTTGAAAACAGCATCAGTTCGGGTTAGTTCCATTCAAATCATGCAAGTTAGAGTCCAAAACAAGGGCAAAAGTGTTTGGAAAAGTAGATACGACGGAGACGTATCAACTCCCCCAAGCTTAAACCTTTGCTTGTCCTCAAGCAATTCAGTTGATAAACTGAAAGTGATAAAGAAAAACTTTTACAAACTCCGTTTGCTCTTGTTGTTGCAAATATGTAAATCCAGCATTCAAGTTTTCAGCAAATATTATGAACTAACCATATTCACAATAACATTTAGGTCTCATGTTTACTCATACCAATGGCATAATCAACTAGCGAGCAATAATAATAAATCTCGGATGACAAAACTTTCTCAAAACAATCATAATATGATATAACAAGATGGTATCTCGCTAGCCCTTTCTGAGACCGCAAAACATAAATGCATAGCACCTTTAAAGATCAAGGACTGACTAGACATTGTCATTCATGGTAAAAGAGATCCAGTCAAGTCATACTCAATGTAAACTAACAGTAATACATGCAAATGACAGCGGTGCTCTCTAGCTGGTGCTTTTTAATAAGAAGATGATGACTCGGCATAAAAGTAAATGGATAGGCCCTTCGTAGAGGGAAGCAGGGATTTGTAGAGGTGCCAGAGCTCGATTTTGAAATAGAGATGAATAATATTTTGAGCGGTATACTTTCATTGTCAACATAACAACCAAGAGGTCTCGATATCTTCCATGCTACACACATTATAGGCGGTTCCCAAGCAGAATGGTAAATTTTATACTCCCCCACCACCAACAAGCATCAATCCATGGCTTGCCCGAAACAACAGGTGCCTCCAACTAACAACAATCCTGGGGGAGTTTTGTTTGCAATTATTTTGATTTGATTTCAGCATGGGACTGGGCATCTCGGTGACCAGCCATTTTCTCATGAATGAGGAACAGAATCCACTCCTCTTGAGAATAACCCGCCTAGCATGGAAGACACAGACATCCCTAGTTGATACAGGAGCTATCGGGCATACAAAACAGAATGTTTATTTGAAGGTTTAGAGTTTGGCACATACAAATTTACTTGGAACGGCAGGTAGATACCGTATATAGGTAGGTATGGTGGACTCATATGGAATAACTTTGGGGTTTATGGAATTGGATGCACAAGCAGTATTCTCGCTTAGTACAAGTGAAGGCTAGAAAGAGACTGGGAAGCGACCAGCTAGGGAGCGACAACAGTCATGAACATGCATTAAAATTAATCAACACCGAATGCAATCATGAGTAGGATATAATTCACCATGAACATAAATATCATGGAGGCTATGTTGATTTTGTTTCAACTACATGCGTGAACATGTGCCAAGTCAAGCCACTCGAGTCGTTCAAAGGAGGATACCACCCCATCATACCACATCACAACCATTTTAATAGCATGTTGGCACGCAAGGTAAACCATTATAAACTCCTAGCTAATAAAGCATGGCATAAGCAACTATAATCTCTAATTGTTATTGCAAACATGTTTCATTCATAATAGGCTGAATCAGGAACGATGAACTAATCATATTTACAAAAACAAGAGATGTCGAGTTCATACCAGCTTTTCTCATCTCAATCAGTTCATCATATATCGTCATTATTGCCTTTCACTTGCACGACCGAATAGTGTGGATAATAATAATAGTGCACGTGCATTGGACTAAGCTAGAATCTGCAAGCAATCAATTCAAGGGAGAAAACAAGGTAATATGGGCTCTTTGTTAGATCAACAATAATGCATATGAGAGCCACTCAACATTTTCATTATGGTCTTCTCCTCTCGACCCCCAAAAGAAAGAAAGAAAACAAAACTATTTACACGGGAAAGCTCCCAACAAGCAAAAGAAGAATAGGAAATCTTTTTGGGTTTTCTTTTTAATTACTACTACTACAGGCATGAAAAGTAAACTAACTAAAAGCTACAACTATTTTTTTGTTTTTTCTTAAGGTTTTTCAAACACAAAAACGAAAGCTTAAAAGGAAAATAAACTAGCATGGATGATACAATGAAAAAGTATGAGCACCGACAACTGGCATGAGTGTGCGAACATGAATGTAATGTCGGTGAGAAATACGTACTCCCCCAAGCTTAGGCTTTTGGCCTAAGTTTGTCTTTGCCCATTGATGGCCTGGTGGATATCCGAAGTTGAAGCTGGGGTCGTACTGAGATGCATCAGCTACTTCCTGAAGAGCTGCAGCCTGGAGGCGATCTGCCTCCGTCCTCCTCTCGTACTCATCCGCCTCCTCCCTGGTTATAACATATCTCTTTTTTTCCTGAAAGTCAAAGAAAGCAGGAGTAGGGAGAGCGACATGATAGGTGCGTCGTCTATCAAAGATTAGTCGGTACTGGAGGGACTGGTCGTTCCTCGTAACAAACTGATGACAAACCATAGCATTATAATCTAAATAAGCAGGAGGCAACTCAATATCATATCCACGTATGGGTATCTCAAGAAAATCAGCTAAACGGGTTGCATAAATTCCACCAAAGAAATCTCCATTAATTCTATTATTATGCAACCTACGTGCAACAATGGCTCCCAAGTTATATTGTCTATCTCCTAATACAGCACTCTTGAGAACACTTAGGTCGGGAACAGACATGTGACATGCTTCATCCTTACCATTAATGCATCTACCTATGAAGAGAGCAAAATAATGTATGGCAGGAAAATGAATGCTCCCTATGGTAGCTTGTGTTATTTCTCTAGATTCCCCCACAGTGATACTAGCAAGAAAATATTTATATTCAGATTTACAAGGTTCACTAACATTACCCCACTGTGGGAGTTTACAAGCAGCATTAAAATCTTCTAAGTCCATGGTATAAGATTTATCATAAAGATCAAATAGGACAGCTTGAGAATTGTGTGATGATTATTCAAACCTTCTCACAAAAGAATCAGTGAGGTAGTAGTACTGACGGCACTTATCTGCCTCGAAGCTCTCAAGATCAGCGTTACGCACATATGTGTCAAATTCCTCCTTGATTCCTGCTCGAACCATGAAGTCCTCTGACGGCCATTCACAAGGCCGCACTTGAGCATCCCTTGGTAGTTCATTGTCCGGCTCGCGTATTGCGGGCCTGGGTCCTTGTTTCCTTGAGGAACCACCTTGGTACATTTTCCTAAACATATTTCTTCCTCTGAAATTTTTAGTTACTCAAAATAAAAGTGATCCAAACTCAACAAGATTGATAGCAACCACTCCTACAAGTGCCTAGAGGCTATATCATGCATTAAAACTACTTTTGACCACATAAAATTGACATGCAAGCTTAAGAACAAGGTCACCTAAGCAGCAAAAATTTGCAATAAATAAAGCACTAAAACAAAAACTAATTAGACCATTGGAGGAGTCACATACCAAAGAACAATCCCACAAAGCAGTTTTGTGAATGGAGCTTCGAGCAAGGAGATCGAAAATGGCAGCAAGATGAGCAAGAACTCGGGTTTGAGCTGGCTAGTGATTTTTCTGGAGCAAGACGAAGTGTGTGGGTGCAAGGATAAGTGGAGGGGACCCACATGGGGTCCACGAGGCAGGGGGCGCGCCCAGGGGGTGGGCGCGCCCTCCACCCTCGTGGGCACGTGGCTGCTCCCCCTGCTGTGTTCTCAGTGCCTAAAATCCTCAAATATTCTAGAAAAAATCATATTTAATTTTCAGGGCATTTGGAGAACTTTTATTTTCGGGGTATTTTTTATTGCATGGATAATTTAGAAAACGGACATAAAATACTTTTTTTTGCTTTATTTAATATAAATAACAGAAAGTAAAAAGAGGGTACAGAGAGTTGTGTTTTCTAACTTCATCCATCTCATGCTCATCAAAATGAATCCACTAACAAGGTTGATCAGGTCTTGTTAACAAACTCATTTCGAAAAACACGAAACCGGAGAAATTTCGAATAACACTAGGTTACCTCAATGGGGATATGCACATCCCCAACAATAAGAATATCATATGTCTTCTTGACAGTAGGAAGAGGAAATTCAAAAGCTCCAATTGTAATTTTTGAAAATTTTCCAATAGAATTGATACTATGGACTTAAGGTTGTTTCCTCAGAAAGTGTATCGTATGCTCATTACCATTAACATGAAAAGTGACATTGCCTTTGTTGCAATCAATAACAGCCCCTGTAGTATTCAAAAAGGGTCTACCAAGGATAATCAACATACTATCGTCCTCGGGAATATCAAGAATAACAAAGTCCGTTAAGATAGGAACGTTTGCAATGACAACAGGCACATCCTCACAAATACCGACAGGTATAGAAGTTGATTTATCATCCATTTGCAAAGATATTTCAGTAGGTGTCAACTTATTCAAATCAAGTCTATGATATAAAGAGAGAGGCATAACACTAACACCGGCTCCAAGATCACATAAAGCAGTTTTAACATAGTTTCTTTTAATGGAGCATGATATAGTTGGTACTCCTGGATCTCCAAGTTTCTTTGGTATTCCACCCTTAAAAGTGTAATTAGCAAGCATGGTGGAAATTTCAGCTTCCAGTATCTTTCTTTTATTTGTAACAATATCTTTCATGTATTTAGCATAAGGATTCATTTTAAGCATATCAGTCAAACGCATACGTAAAAAGATAGGTCTAATCATTTCAGCAAAGCGCTCAAAATCCTCATCATCCTTTTTGTTGGATGGTTTAGGAGGAAAAGGCATGGGTTTCTGAACCCATGGTTCTCTTTCTTTACCGTGCTTCCTAGCAACAAAGTCTCTCTTATCATAACGTTGATTCTTTGATTGTGGGTTATCAAGACCAACATCGGGTTCAATCTCTACATCATTATCATTGCTTGGTTGAGCATCAACATGAACATCATCATTAACATTATCACTAGGTTCATGTTCATTACCAGATTGTGTTTCAGCATCAGAAATAGAAATATCATTGGGATTCTCAGGTGTGTCAACAACAGGTTCACTAGAAGCATGCAAAGTCCTATCATTTTTCTTCTTCTTCTTTTTAGAAGGACTAGGAGTATAAACATTAGTTCTCTGAGAATCTCTCCCTAATAATAAAGCACGGATTGACTCCGTGGGTTCACCGTCACAATATGCTTTCTTGTTGTAAATTTATGCTTTCAGTTTGAATTTAAAACATATATACAAGGTGGTACTAATTCGGGAACCACACCGTATGCATCAAAATTCGTACTAATAAAAATTACAAGATAGAAATTCGAACCTGGGCCCTGTAACAACCCGGATGTAACTTTCCCAATTTGTACCCCAACTCTTGTTGTTTCCGGCGTTAAGTTATATTTATTTTTTCTCGGGTTCGGGTCTTTGTCTCCGTGTGTTGTTGTCGTTGTCATGCATCTCATATCATGTCATCTTGTGCATTGCATTTGCATACGTGTTCATCTCATGCATTCGAGCATTTTCCCCGTTGTCCGTTTTGCATTCCGGCGCTTCGTTCTCCTCCGGTGGTCATTTCTAGATTTCTTTCGTGTGTGGGGATTAAATATTTCCGGATTGGACCGAGACTTGCCAAGCGGCCTTGGTTTACTACCGGTAGACCGCCTGTCAAGTTTCGTACCATTTGGACTTCGTTTGATACTCCAACGGTTAACCGAGGGATCGAAAAGGCCTCGTGTGTGTTGCAGCCCAACACCCCTCCTATTTCGCCCAAAACCCACCAAACTCTGCTCCATGTCCTAGAGCGTTCGATCACGATCGCGTTTCCGAAAACCGCACCTCATTTGGACTCTCCTAGCTCCCTCTATGCCTATTTAAACACCCCCATTCCAAATCCCGGGTCTCCCCTCGTCCCTAACCCTAATCCTCAGATCCGCGCGGCCGGACACGTCCGCCCCGGCCGGACACGTCCGCCACCGCCCCCACGTCCAATCGCCGCCTGCCACATGGGCATGCGCCCACATCCCCGCCGCCAGGCCCCCGAGGCCCACGCCGCCGCCCGCCTCCACCGGCTCGCCCGCGCCGCCCGAGCGCGTCGCCGGCTCCGCCGCCTCGCCGCCCAGCGCCCTCGCCACTGACAACAGCCGCCCGCCGGAGCCGCGACCCGCCGCCGCCACCTCCCGCGGAGGAGCCCGCCGCCCGTCTCGCCTTGCGCCGCCCCGGCCGCGTCGCCTCGTCGCCGGTGAGGAGCCCGGCCGCTCCGCCCGCGCCCGCCGCCGCCGACCACCACAACGCCATCGCCAGCGACCTCGGCTCCGACGTGAACAGTGCCGCCGCCACCTCGGGCCGCATGCCCCAAAACCCTAGATCTGATCCGGGGTAGTTTTTTTTCACTAAGTCCTAGAATTTTTGATCCATATGTCCATGTTCGCGGCTCCGTAACTTTGCATTCGTAGCTCAGATTTGGGCATATAGCATATCAAAATGTTCACCTCGGAGAGTACATCATTTCATTCCATTGCATCATTTTCATTTGAGCTCATCTTGATGCCCGAAATGCTGTTAGAAGAGGGCTACTTGAGATAATTGTCAGATCTGTTACTCCGTTTAGCACTTTTGTCATTTTTGCCATGATTAATGTGTGCATGATATGCCCGTGAGTTCTTCATGTGTTTTGTTAAGGGTTTTGTCATCTCTCCAGAGGTGCAACCCATGTATTTTTAGGATGTGTGTGGTGACTTGTGCAAGCTTGCAAAGTGGTGCACTTGCTAATTCTGTTTTCAGGGACTTAGTGAAATCACTAAGTCCTGGGATCGTTTAGCTCATGATGCCATATGTTCATGTTGTTTCCTAGTGATCCGTGCCTCTTTTGAGGATGATCAGTAAGGGAGTTTTGTTAACCTTGTGTTGCTCTATCCATCCATGTATTTGTTTGCAATTATGGAGCACCCTAGCTTGAGTCAATCGAGCTCTACTTGTGCTTCGTTGCGAATCTGGGCAGATCGTCAACTTGTTTGCGATTTTGCCGATGTTACTGTAGTTGATCCGTGCATGCTATGCCATTGTTCTTGCCATGTCTAGCTTGTATTTTGTATCTTATTTATGGGTGTATGCTTGTCTTGCCATGAATTGCTCTGTAGTGAGTGCATCGAGCTCGTAAACATGCCTTCATGAGTTATGTTTCAGCATGTCTCAGTTTTCACTAAGTCTGAAAACTGATTATGTTTTTACTATGCTCGTGTGCTTGTTAGTATATTTTGTGATCCCTTTTGGCTCAAGGTCACTAAGGGACTTTTGTTAAGCTTGTTGAGTAGCTCCATGCCATGTCTTTCTTTGTCATGTTCAGGTCCTGTAGCATGTTGTTTTGTTGCTCCGAAGAGGGCTATATGATCTGAAATTCCAGACAAGTGTTAATTTCACCAAGTCTGAGATCTGTTTTACCATTTGCGTTTTTGCCATGCTTGTTTGAACCTGTTAATGGATGAATTAGCCGTAGCTCGGTGCTAGACTTTTGTTAAGCATCTTGTGTGCATCCCGACCATGTATTTTGTTATCTTGTTTGGGTGCTGTAGCATGTTCATTTCATTGCATTTAGATGCATACTTGTTGTAAATTGCAGACCGGAGTCATTTTGAATCGCTTGCCTTTTCCAAACCGTAACTCCGATTCCGGCGTTCTTTATATCGTTTTCAAGCGATTTCATCTCATCTTTCCAGTCGCACACTTGGTTTTCCAAGTTGAGGCCAGGTTCATGCATTTTCCTGTCATATCTTGCATTTTGCATCCCGCATCGCATCCCGCATAGCATATCGTCATTTCATCTTGTTGCTTGTTCTTGCACGTGGTTGATTGTATCCTTGTTGCTTGTTTGTCTTGTTTGGGTAGAGCCGGGAGACGAGTTCGCTAACAAGGAGCCCGTTGAGTTTGCTTTTGAGGATCCAGTCAACTCTGACAACTGTGCAGGCAAGATGATCATACCCTCGAAATCACTACTATCTTTGCTATGCTAGTTTGCTCGCTCTTTTGCTATGCCATTGCTATGATGCCTACCACTTGCTTGCAAGCCTTCCAAATTGCCATGTCAAACCTCTAACCCACCATTGTCCTAGCAAACCATTGATTGGCTATGTTACCGCTTTGCTCAGCCCCTCTTATAGTGTTGCTAGTTGCAGGTGAAGATCGGAGGCCGTTCCTTGTTGGAACATCTTTTATTTACTTGTTGGGATATCATTATATTGCCATGTTATCTTAATTCATCTATATACTTGGTAAAGGGTGGAAGGCTCGGCCTCTCGCCTAGTGTTTTGTTCCACTCTTGCCGCCCTAGTTTCCGTCATATCGGTGTTATGTTCCCGAATTTTTGCGTTCCTTACGCGGTTGGGTTATAATGGGAACCCCTTGATAGTTCGCCTTGATTAAAACTTTTCCAGCAATGCCCAATTTTGGTCTTACCATTTGCCACCTAGTCTTTTCTTTTCCTTCGGTTCTGCAGACTCAAGGGTCATCTTATTTTACCCCCCCCCCCCCGGGCCAGTGCTCCTCTGAGTGTTGGTCCCACCGAGCGATGTCCGGGGCTACCAGGGGAAACTCTGGGATGGCCTACCCGACGTCTGGCTCATCTGAGTGTGCCCTGAGAAAGAGATATGTGCAGCTCCTATCGGGATTTGTCGGCACATTCGGGCGGTGTTGCTAGTCTTGTTTTAACCTGTCGAAGTGTCTTGAATTACCGAGATACCGAGTCTGATCGGAACATCTTGGGAGGAGGTCTATTCCTTCGTTGACCGTGAGAGCTTGTCATGGGCTAAGTTGGGACTCCCCTGTAGGGATTGAACTTTCGAAAGCCGTGCCCGCTGTTATGGGCAGATGGGAATTTGTTAATGTCCGGTTGTAGATAACTTGAACCTTAAATTAATTAAAATGAATCAACTGAGTGTGTTGCCGTGATGGCCTCTTCTCGGCGGAGTCCGGGAAGTGGACACGGTGTTGGAGTAATGTTTGCGCAGGTTGCTCTCTAGTTTCTCGCTCGTGCTTTGCCTCCTCTTCTCGCTCTCTTTTGCGAATAAGTTAGCCACCATACTTGCTAGTCGCTGCTGCAGCTCCACTCATATTTTACCTTGTCTTACCTATAAGCTCAAATAGTCTTGATCGCGAGGGTGCGAGATTGCTGAGTCCCTGTGGCTCACAGATTACCATTACACCAGATGCAGGGCCCGATGATTCCGCTCCAGGAGACGCGTATGAGCTCAAGTGGGAGTTCGACGAAGACTCTCAATGTTACTATGTTTCCTTTCCCGATGTTCAGTAGTGGTGCCCAATTGGGACCATGTCGCATGTTGGGTTCTCTTTTATTTTGGCTCCGTAGTCGGGCCATGAGTGTTTGGATGATGTAATGTTTTTTTATGTTCTTGATTGACGTGGCGAGTGTAAGCCAACTATGTTATCCCCTTTTTTATTATCATATTGCATGGGATGTTGTGAAGATTGCCTAACTTGCGACATATGCCTTCAATGCGATTATATCTCTAAGTCGTGCCTCGACACGTGGGAGCTATAGTCGCATCGAGGGTGTTACAAGTTGGTAATCAGAGCCTTCCCCGACCTTAGGAGCCCCATTGCTTGATCGTTTTTAGCGGCCGAGTTGTGTCTAGAAAAATGGTTTGAGTCTTTAGGAATTATATATCGGAGAGATTAGGAATTCTTTTTACTTCCCAGTCTCCTCATCGCTCTGGTAAGGCATCCTGACGTAGAGTTTTGACTCTTCTCTTCTCAAATTTCACTAAAAAAATTTAGGATCACGCGGGTATCTTGGAATCGTTCCGATGGTTTTATGATGAGGACATTGTCTTGGTGCCTCCTGTCAGGGGTTTAGTGGAAGTGTCCCGGGGAGTTGAGCTCTGAGGTGTTGTCATCATAATTTTATCGTTGCAATTCTGGAATACCTGAGTTTAGTACGCCGACATCGAAAATCTCTTTTATGCAGTTCATTGGTGAGATAACCTCGACGCCACCCAGTACTGGGGCGGGAGTTCGGGAGTATCGCCATAACTTGTATAACGGATGCTTTTCGAAGGTTGAGGTAGATGGTTTCCAAAGGTTTCTTGGTTATGTGTTGAAGGATGGATACAGCTGGATGTAGGATTTGCTAGTTTGGGTGAGATATTATGCTTCCCCTGTATCCCCAACACCTGATTGCATAACCGAAAAGGTTCGGGAGTTTCATAGGTGGGAATTCTAGTAGCTCTAGTTTTTCTTCCACGGATATTGGTTTGAGATTGGGATTTCTTACCGATTATTCGTTCTTGATGCGTACCTTGTTGATTTATTTCTCTACCTTAATTCTACGTGGCTTCTCAATTTATGGATATGTGACCATTTCAAGAGGAATGCATTCGTTCATTTTGTTCGGATGTGAAGACTATATGTTGCAATTTTCATTCCGTTGGATTCAGCTTCAATATTCATCTGTCAATGTGCTAATGGTGGTCAACCTCTTCAGGATGGCTCCTCCAACGCGCACGACTCCGAATCCTGATCTGCCACCACCTCCACCTCCTCCGGAGGAATGGCAAGCTGTGATGGCCGCAACCAATGCAAATACATAGTTGATCATGCAAATTCTTCAAGAGCGCAATCAAGGCAGTCAAGGGAATCAAGGCAGCAATCAGAGTCACTTTGCTACACTCAACCAGTTCCTTGCTAACGGGCCAAAGACTTTCAGCAATTGTGTTGAGGCAACTGATGCTGACGATTGGCTTGTGGATCTGTGCAAGCATTTCGAGTGCAGTAACGTCAGGCCTGAGGACTTTGTCAAGTTCGCTTCATTCCAACTCAAAGATCAAGCTGCAGAATGGTTCCAGCAGTACAAGGATTCCAGAGGTGGACGTGTTATCACTTGGGATGATTTCCGTTGAGATTTCTGAGCTCATCATAATCCCCAGAGCATGGTTGAAAGCAAGCGTGAGGAATTCCGCAACCTGAAGCAAGGCTCTTTGTCTGTTTATGACTACAACAAGTTGTTTCAGAAGCTCGCCCGCTTTGCCAAGCAGGACGTGCCTGATGAGAAGAGCATGATATATCAGTTTAGGGGTGGTCTCAGAGAAGAAATTCAGCTTGCTCTTGTCCTTTTCGAGCCCTTGAGATACGATGAGTTCTACAACATGGCACTGAAGCAAGAGGCTGCTCAGTTGAGGTGTGATGCTTCCAAGAAGCGAGTTAGAGATGTTACTCCTTCTTCCTCTACTCAAGTGGCCAAGCAGCAGAAGTTTTGGCTTCCTCCTCCTCCGTTCCGTCAGCCGTATCAGCAGAAGAGTAAAGGTGGCAGTGGTTCTTCCCACCCACCCAACCCTGGCTTTCAGAACAAGACTTCGTCTCAAGCTCCAAGATCGAGTGCTCCGTATCACCGTACGCTTTCAGAGGTCACGTGCAACAAGTGCCAACAGAAGGGTCACTATGCCAACAAGTGTTTCAACCAGAGGCGTCTTCCTCCTCCTCCTCCTGTGAGATCGGCAAGTACAGCTGTGGTCAAGCATAACCCCAAGTCCGCCAAGGTCAACTTGCTGAATGCAGCTCAGGCAGAGGACTCGTCAGATGTGATCATGGGTAACCTTCCTGTTAATGATATTCCTGCAAAAGTTCTTTTTGACACGGGTGCATCGCATTGTTTCATCTCGAGGCCATTTGTTTCTAAGCATGAGTTGCCTTTGCAAGATTTGCCTAGACGGTTATCTGTTGTTTCTCCGGGTAAATTCATGAATGCAAGCGCTATTACCCCAGATGTTTCTATCACATTGGGCGATTACAAGTTTCTCTCTTCTCCGGTGGTTCTTGGTAACTCGGATATTGATCTTATTCTCGGAATGGATTGGCTTTCTAAGCACAAGGCTCAGCTTGATTGCGCAGCTAGGCAGATTCAGTTGACTCATTCGTCTGAGGATGTAATTGTCTTTGCCGCTCGTGCTGATACTATTCGTCTGTTTTCTCTCAATGAGAAGGGTGAATTGGATGCCATCTCTCAAATTCCAGTCGTTTGCGAATATCAAGACGTCTTTCCAGAAGAGCTTCCAGGAATGCCTCCGCACCGGCCAGTTGAATTCGTTATTGATCTTGAGCCTGGCACGGAACCTGTGCAAACGTCCATACAAGCTCAGACCTGAAGAGTTGAAGGAGCTGAAGAAGCAACTCGATGAACAAGAAAGAATGGGTCTCATCCGGCCTAGTTCTTCTCCGTGGGGTTGTGGTGTTCTTTTTGTGAAGAAGAAGGATGGAACGGACCGACTTTGTGTTGATTACCGTCCAGTGAACAAGAAGACCATCAAGAACAAGTACCCACTTCCCAACATCAATGAGCTGTTCGAACAACTCAAAGGTGCCCAAGTATTCTCCAAGCTTGATCTCCGTATGGGTTATCACCAGATTCACATTCGTGAAGAAGATATTCCCAAGACAGCATTCAGAACAAGCTTTGGTTCATATGAATACACTGTCATGTCTTTTGGTCTCGCCAACGCTCCTCCGACGTTCTCTCGAATGATGAACTTCATCTTCAACGCCTACACCAATGACTTCGTTTTGGTCTATCTCGACGACATTCTGGTTTTCTCCAAGAACAAGGAAGATCATGCCAAGCACTTGCGTTTGGTTCTTGATAAGCTCAGAGAACATCAGTTCTAGGCCAAGTTCTCCAAGTGTGAATTCTGGCTCGATGAGGTTCTTTATCTTGGTCATATCATCTCTGCCAAGGGCATTGCCGTGAATCCTGAGAAGGTGTCTGCAATTGTGAATTGGGAACCTCCTCAGAATGTGAAGCAACTCCGCGGTTTTCTCGCTCTCGCAAGCTATTGCCGAAGATTCGTTGAAAACTTTTCTAAGATCGCGAAGCCTCTCTCTAATCTTCTTCGTAAGCACGTCAAGTACGTTTGGTCTCCGGAGTGTGATATTGCTTTCAACACTTTGAAAGAGAAATTGATCACTGCTCCAGTTCTGACTCCGACTGATGAATCCAAGCCGTACGAGATCTTTTGTGATGCCTCTCTCCAAGGTCTTGGCGCAGTATTGATGCAAGAGAAGAAAGTTGTTGCTTATACATCTCGCCAGTTGAAGCCTAATGAGAAGAACTACCCCACTCGTGATCTCGAGTTGGCGGCAGTTGTGCATGCTCTTTTGACTTGGAGACATCTTCTATTGGGAAGAAAAGTGGACATTTTCACTGATCACAAGAGTCTCAAGTACATCTTCACTTAGCCTAATCTCAACCTCAGGCAAACTCGATGGGTCGAAATGATTCAAGAGTATAATCCGAGTATCGAGTATACTCCAGGCAAGGCCAATGTGACTGCGGACGCTTTGAGCAGGAAAGCTTACTGCAACAGTCTGATTCTCAAGCCTTATCAACCCGAGCTTTGTGAAGCTTTCCGCAAGCTTAATCTCCAAGTTGTTCCTCAAGGTTTCCTCGCCAACCTTCAAGTCTCTCCTACCTTAGAATACCAAATTCGCCAAGCCCAGCTACTTGATGCTATGGTGAAAAAGGTGAAGATTGGGATTGCTAAGAGTCAGTCCAAGTAAAAGTGCTACCGCCTTGATGACAAGGACACTCTTTTCTTCGAGGATCGTATTGTTGTGCCCAAAGGTGACCTCCGTAAAGTGATCATGAACAAGGCTCACAATTATCTCCTCTCCATCCACCCTGGGAGCACGAAGATGTATCAGGACCTCAAGCAAGCTTATTGGTGGACTCGAATGAAGCGCGAGATCGCTCAATTCGTGAATGAATGTGATGTCTGCAGAAGAGTGAAGGCAGAACACCAAAGGCCAGCTGGTCTCCTCCAACCTCTTGCCATTCCAGAATGGAAGTTTGACCACATTGAAATGGACTTCGTGACCGGGTTTCCAAAGTCCAAGCGTGGCAATGATGCTATATTCGTTGTCATCGACAAACTCACCAAAGTGGCTCACTTTCTGCCTATCAAAGAGTCGATCACTGCAGCCCAATTGGCGGAACTCTATACCTCTTGTATTGTCTCTCTGCACATTATTCCTCAAGTGATCTCTTCAGACCGTGGCAGCATCTTTACCTCGAAGTTTTGGGATTCTTTTTAGAAGGCCATGGGCACGAACATCCGCTTCAGCACAGCTTTCCATCCTCAAACAAGTGGTCAAGTCGAATGTGTCAACCAGATTCTTGAAGATATGCTCAGGGTTTGTGTGATCTCCTTCGGCATGAAGTGGGAGGATTGTCTTCCTTATGCTGAATTCTCCTACAACAACAGTTTTCAAGCAAGTTCGGGCAAGGCCCCTTTTGAAATTCTGTATGGCAGGAAGTGCCGTACCCCTCTCAACTGGTCTGAAACCGGCGAACGTCAGCTTTTGGGTAATGACTTAATCACAGAAGCAGAAGAAATGTGCAAAGTCATTCGAGATAACCTCAAAGCAGCACAATCCCGCCAGAAGAGCTACTATGATAGCAAGCACCGTGATTTGGCTTTCGAGATCGGAGATCATGTTTACCTCCGCGTCTCTCCTATGAAAAGTACTCGTCGCTTCGGTATCAAAGGGAAGCTTGCCCCTAGATACGTGGGACCTTTCAAGATTGTCAGCAAGAGAGGCGACCTCGCCTATCAACTCGAGCTTCCTTCAAACTTTGCAAATGTTCATGACGTGTTCCATGTCTCTCAGCTTCGAAAGTGCTACAAGACTCCTGACCGCACCGTCAACTTCGAGGACATTGAGCTCCAAGAAGATCTCTCTTATCGTGAGCACCCAGTTGCTATTCTTGAAGAGACTGAACGCAAGACTCGCAACAAGTCAATCAAATTTCTCAAAGTCAAGTGGTCACACCATTCTGACCGTGAAGCTACCTGGGAACGCGAGGATCACCTCTGTTCTGAGTACCCGGCGTTCTTTCAGTCCTAGATCTTGGGACGAGATCCTTTCGTAGTGGTGGAGTGTTGTAACACCCCGGATGTAACTTTCCCAATTTGTACCCCAACTCTTGCCGTTTCCGGCGTTAAGTTATATTTATTTTTTCTCGGGTTCGGGTCTTTGTCTCCGTGTGTTGTTGTCGTTGTCATGCATCTCATATCATGTCATCTTGTGCATTGCATTTGCATACGTGTTCATCTCATGCATTCGAGCATTTTCCCCGTTGTCTGTTTTGCATTCCGGCGCTTCGTTCTCCTCCGGTGGTCATTTCTAGCTTTCTTTCATGTGTGGGGATTAAATATTTCCGGATTGGACCGAGACTTGCCAAGCGGCCTTGGTTTACTACCGGTAGACCGCCTGTCAAGTTTCGTACCATTTGGACTTCGTTTGATACTCCAACGGTTAACCGAGGGACCGAAAAGGCATCGTGTGTGTTGCAGCCCAACACCCCTCCTATTTGGCCCAAAACCCACCAAACTCTGCTCCATGTCCTAGAGCGTTCCATTACAATCGCGTGGCCGAAAAGCGCACCTCATTTGGACTCTCCTAGCTCCCTCTATGCCTATTTAAACACCCCCCATTCCAAATCCCGGGTCTCCCCTCGTCCCTAACCCTAATCCTCAGATCCGCACCGGCCGGACACGTCCGCCCCGGCCGGACGCGTCCGCCACCGCCCCCACGTCAAATCGCCGCCTGCCACGTGGGCATGCGCCCACATACCCGCCGCTAGGTCCGGGAGGCCCGTGGCCGGCCCTCGAGGCCCACGCCGCCGCCCCCCTCCACCGGCTCGCCCGCGCCGCCCGAGCGCGTCGCCGGCTCCGCCGCCTCGCCGCCCAGCGCCCTCGCCGCCGATGACAGCCACCCGCCGGAGCCGCGACCCGCCGCCGCCGCCTCCCGCGAAGGAGCCCGCCGCCCGTCTCGCCTTGCGCCGCCCCGGCCGCGTCGCCTCGTCGCCGGTGAGGAGCCTGGCCGCTCCGCCCGCGCCCGCCGCCGCCGACCACCACGACGCCATCGCCAGCGACCTCGGCTCCGACGTGAACAGTGCCGCCGCCACCTCGGGCCGCATGCCCCGAAACCCTAGATCTGATCCGGGGTAGTTTTTTTTTACTAAGTCCCAGAATTTTTGATCCATATGTCCATATTCGCAGCTCCGTAACTTTGCATCTGTAGCTCAGATTTGGGCATATAGCATATCAAAATGTTCACCTCAGAGAGTACATCATTTCATTCCATTGCATCATTTTTCACTTGAGCTCATCTTGATGCCCGAAATGCTGTTAGAAGAGGGCTACTTGAGATAATTGTCAGATCTGTTACTCCGTTTAGCACTTTGTCATTTTTGCCATGATTAATGTGTGCATGATATGCCCGTGAGTTCTTCATGTGTTTTGTTAAGGGTTTTGTCATATATCCATAGGTGCAATCCATGTATTTTTAGGATGTGTGTGGTGACTTCTGCAAGCTTGCAAAGTGGTGCACTTGCTAATTCTGTTTTCAGGGACTTAGTGAAATCACTAAGTCCTGGGATCGTTTAGCTCATGATGCCATATGTTCATGTTGTTTCCTAGTGATCCGTGCCTCTTTTGAGGATGAACAGTAAGGGAGTTTTGTTAACCTTGTGTTGCTCTATCCATCCATGTATTTGTTTGCAATTATGGAGCACCCTAGCTTGAGTCAATCGACCTCTACTTTTGCTTCGTTGCGAATCTGGGCAGATCGTCAACTTGTTTGCGATTTTGCCGATGTTACTGTAGTTGATCCGTGCATGCTATGCCATTGTTCTTGCCATGTCTAGCTTGTATTTTGTGTCTTATGTATGGGTGTATGCTTGTATTGCCATGACTTGCTCTGTAGTGAGTGCATCGAGCTCGTAAACATGCCTTCGTGAGTTATGTTTCAGCATGTCCCAGTTTTCACTAAGTCTGAAAACTGATTATGTTTTTGCTATGTTCGTGTGCTTGTTAGTATATTTTGTGATCCCTTTTGGCTCAAGATCACTAAGGGACTTTTGTTAATCTTGTTGAGTAGCTCCATGCCATGTCTTTCTTTGTCATGTTCAGGTCCTCTAGCATGTTGTTTTGTTGCTCCGAAGAGGGCTATATGATCTGAAATTCCAGACAAGTGTTAATTTCACTAAGTCTGAGATCTGTTTTACCATTTGCGTTTTTGCCATGCTTGTTTGAACCTGTTAATGGATGAATTAGCCATAGCTCAGTGCTAGACTTTTGTTAAGCATCTTGTGTGCATCCCTGCCATGTATTTTGTTATCTTGTTTTGGTGCTGTAGCATGTTCATTTCATTGCATTTAGATGCATACTTGTTGTAAATCGCAGACCGGAGTCATTTTGAATCGCTTGCCTTTTCCAAACCGTAACTCCGATTCCGGCGTTCTTTATATCGTTTTCAAGCGATTTCATCTCATCTTTCCAGTGGCACACTTGGTTTTCCAAGTTGAGGCCAGGTTCATGCATTTTCCTGTCATATCTTGCATTTTGCATCCCGCATCGCATCCTGCATAGCATATCATCATTTCATCTTGTTGCTTGTTCTTGCACGTGGTTGATTGTATCCTTGTTGCTTGTTTGTCTTGTTTGGGTAGAGCCGGGAGACGAGTTCGCTAACGAGGAGCCCGTTGAGTTTGCTTTTGAGGATCCAGTCAACTCTGACAACTGTGCAGGCAAGATGATCATACCCTCGAAATCACTACTATCTTTGCTATGCTAGTTTGCTCGCTCTTTTGCTATGTCATTGCTACGATGCCTACCACTTGCTTGCAAGCCTCCCAAATTGCCATGTCAAACCTCTAACCCACCATTGTCCTAGCAAACCGTTGATTGGCTATGTTACCGCTTTGCTCAGCCCCTCTTATAGCGTTGCTAGTTGCAGGTGAAGATCGGAGGCCGTTCCTTGTTGGAACATCTTTTATTTACTTGTTGGGATATCATTATATTGCCATGTTATCTTAATGCATCTATATACTTGGTAAAGGGTGGAAGGCTCGGCCTCTCGCCTAGTGTTTTGTTCCACTCTTGCCGCCCTAGTTTCCGTCATATCGGTGTTATGTTCCCGGATTTTTGCGTTCCTTACGCGGTTGGGTTATAATGGGAACCCCTTGATAGTTCGCCTTGATTAAAGCTTTTCCAGCAATGCCCAACTTTGGTCTTACCATTTGCCACCTAGCCTTTTCTTTCCCTTCGGTTCTGCAGACTCAAGGGTCATCTTATTTTACCCCCCCCCCCCGGGGCCAGTGCTCCTATGAGTGTTGGTCCCACCGAGCGATGTCCGGGGCTACCAGGGGAAACTCTGGGCTGGCCTACCCGATGTCTGGCTCATCTGAGTGTGCCCTGAGAAAGAGATATGTGCAGCTCCTATCGGGATTTGTCGGCACATTCGGGCGGTGTTGCTGGTCTTGTTTTAACCTGTCGAAGTGTCTTGAATTACCGAGATACCGAGTCTGATCAGAACGTCTTGGGAGGAGGTCTATTCCTTCGTTGACCGTGAGAGCTTGTCATGGGCTAAGTTGGGACTCCCTTGCAGGGATTGAACTTTCGAAAGCCGTGCCCGCGGTTATGGGCAGATGGGAATTTGTTAATGTCCGGTTGTAGATAACTTGAACCTTAAATTAATTAAAATGAATCAACTGAGTGTGTTGCCGTGATGGCCTCTTCTCGGCGGAGTCTGGGAAGTGGACACGGTGTTGGAGTAATGTTTGCGCAGGTTGCTCTCTAGTTTCTCGCTCGTGCTTTGCCTCCTCTTCTCGCTCTCTTTTGCGAATAAGTTAGGCACCATACTTGCTAGTCGCTGCTGAAGCTCCACTCATATTTTACCTTGTCTTACCTATAAGCTCAAATAGTCTTGATCGCGAGGGTGCGAGATTGCTGAGTCCCTGTGGCTCACAGATTACCGTTACACCAGATGTAGGGCCCGATGATTCCGCTCCAGGAGACGCGTATGAGCTCAAGTGGGAGTTCGACGAAGACTCTCGATGTTACTATGTTTCCTTTCCCGATGATCAGTAGTGGTGCCCGGTTGGGGGTGATTGGGACCGTGTCGCATGTTGGGTTCTCTTTTATTTTGGCGCCGTAGTCGGGCCATGAGTGTTTGGATGATGTAATGTTTTTTTATGTTCTTGATTGACGTGGCGAGTGTAAGCCAACTATGTTATCCCCTTTTTTATTATCATATTGCATGGGATGTTGTGAAGATTGCCTAACTTGCGACATATGCCTTCAATGCGATTATATCTCTAAGTCGTGCCTCGACACGTGGGAGCTATAGTCGCATCGAGGGTGTTACAGGCCCCTACATCCAAAGCACAACGAACTAGCCAACTCACCTACCACAAGTCTCCCTGATAAACGCAACGAACGTTCTATACTTATATTGAATTAAACCTGGACTTCGTATATTTTCTTGGCACAGAAGCCACTAGCGCTGCTTGGGCCGCGGCATGTAATCCAGCGGATCGAACGCAACGTGTTGATGGGCCTGCACAATGCACCATGTGAGTGGGCTTCAAGAATACGTAAAATATTATTACTCCTGCGGATCGAACTCAGGATACGTCCTTTCTTTTTAAGGCTATATATACAACCAGCAACCTTTGAATTAGTAGTCCCGCCTTGCTACTGTTCATGAAATCATTACAATTTATATACACCAATGAGTAGACAATCAACAAGCTCCTTGGTTAATAAATAAAGGATGAGGTGTGGGATTTCTTAAAGAAAACACGATGAGGTGTGGGATTGTGGGAGAGGGTGAAGATAAACATGAACATTGAGGGATGAGTTAGAGTTGCTAGCTGTAAACGAGGCTGGACATACTCCCTCCGTCCCAAAATTATGTTGCTCCCTTGATATTTTTTCTTCTAAATGAAATCTTGGACGGATTTGTGGGTGCTATTTTCTAATTTCCAAGAAGCTTCAGCGAGGGGTGAGCGTGCATGGGCTGGTGTTGTTGCTGCAAGTGAGTTCGTCCTTTTTTTAACAGCTAATCTATTTTTCGAGAGAAAAAGCAAGTGTGTTAATTGGACAAAGTGGGTTGGCTAAAATTCCTAAGATAGCCCCAAGAAACTGAAAGGGATGAACTTTGATTTATTCATGTATGGTGACAATAAACTGTCGTACAAAAAAGCATATCAAAAATATCGCATGCCTACCATGGTTTTTAATGCCTGACTAATGTACATTTCTGCTAGACCTTGGCATGCACCTCTCGGTTGCCGCCAGGTTGCACCGTTGGGTGTTCTAGAGTTGCGTTGATGAGTGCTTAATGCTTTGGTAGACATTCTAATTGTCTTTCCCATTGCAATGCACGGGCATATGTGCTAGTATTGCTAAATTCTCTTAGGGTGGCCCTCGGGATACAAAGGTTCCTGAGTAATTTTACCACCTCTAGTCATAACTCTAACAGTATTCTCATTTTTCTTATTATTTAATTCATTGAGCAAATCATTCTGAGCCTTAAGTACTTGTTCTACTTGAGTGGTAACCAAAGAAGCATGTTTACTAATAAGTTTAAGTTCACCTTTAACTCTAGACATATAATCACTCAAGTGTTCTAGCATATCAGAATTGAATTTCAATTGTCTACCAACATAAGCATTAAAGTTCTCTTATTTAACCATAAAATCATCAAACTCATCCAAGCATTGGCTAGCAAACTTAGTAAATGGAATTTCATATTTATCAAATCTATAGAGAGAACTTACCTTTACTACCTGTGTCGGGTTATCAAGACCATGTATTTCTTCAATTGATGGTAAATTCTTAATATCTTCAGCTTTAATACCTTTTTCTTTCATAGATTTCTTTGCCTCTTGCATATCTTCAGGACTGAGAAATAGAATACCCCTTTTCTTAGGAGTTGGCTTAGGAGTTGGTTCAGGAAGTGTCCAATTATTTTCATTAGTCAACATATTATTCAATAGCAATTCAGCTTGATCAACAGTTCTTTCCCTGAAAACACAACCAGCACAACTATCCAGGTAATCTTTGGAAGCATCGATTAGTCCATTATAAAAGATATCAAGTACTTTGTTTTTCTTGAGAGGATGATCACACAAAGTATTAAGTAATCGGAGAAGCCTCCCCCAAGCTTGTGGGAGACTCTCTTATTCAATTTGCACAAAATTATATATTTCCCTTAAAGCAGCTTGTTTCTTATGAGCGGGGAAATATTTAGCAGAGAAGTAATAAATCATATCCTGGGGACTACGCACACAACCAAGATCAAGAGAATTAAACCATGTTTTAGCATCACCCTTTAATGAGAACGGAAACAACTTAAGGATAAAGTAATAGCGAGTTTTCTCGTCATGAGTAAACAGGGTGGCTATATCATTTAATTTAGTGAGATGTGCCACAACAGTTTCAGATTCATAGCCATAGAAAGGATCGGACTCAACCAAAGTAATTAACTCAGGATCAGCAGAGAAATCATAATCCTTATCAGTAATAAAGATAGGTGAAGTAGAAAAGGCAGGGTCATATTTCATTCTAGCATTCAAAGATTTTTCTTTAAGCTTAACTAATAATTTCTTAAGATTAGATCTATCATTGCAAGCTAAAAAGTCTCTAGCAGTTTCTTCATCCATAACATAACCCTCACGCACAACATGCAATTCATATCTAGGGGGAGAATCTTCATCATCACTTTCATCAATATTATCAGATTCAATAATTTCATTCTCTCTAGCCCTAACAAGTTGTTCATCAAGAAATTCACCTAGTGGCACAATATTATCAAGCATAGAAGTAGTTTCATCATAAGTATCATGCGAAGCAGAACTGGCATCATCAATAACATGCGACCTATCAGAATCAATAGCATTTGTAGGTGTCGCAAGTTTACTCAAAACAGAAGGTGAATCAAGTGTAGAGCTATATGGCAGTTCCTTACCTCCCCTCGTAGTTGAGGGAAAAATCTTGGTTCTTTGATCTTTCAAGTTCTTCATAGTGATAAGCAGGTATAAATCCCAAGTGACTCAAAGAATAGAGCTATGCTCCCCAGCAACGGCGCCAAAAAATAGTCTTGATAACCCACAAGTATAGGGGATCGCAACCGAGTTTATTGATTCGACACAAGGGGAGCCAAAGAATATTCTCAAGTATTAGTAGCTGAGTTGTCAATTCAACCACACCTGGAAACTTAATATCTGCAGCAAAGTGTTTAGTAGCAAAGTAATATGATAGTAATGGTAATGGTAGAAAAAGAAATATTTTTGGTTTTATAGTGATTGTAACAGTAGCAACGAAAAAGTAAATAAGCGAAGAACAATATATGAAAAGCTCGTAGGCAATGGATCAGTGATGGATAATTATGTCGGATGCGATCAATCATGCAACAGTTATAACATAGGGTGACATAGAACTAGCTCCAGTTCATCAATGTAATGTAGGCATGTATTCCGAATATAGTCATACGTGCTTATGGAAAAAAACTTGCATGACATCTTTTGTCCTACCCTCCCATGGCAGTGGGGTCCTATTGGAAACTAAGGGATATTAAGGCCTCCTTTTAATAGAGTACCGGACCAAAGCATTAACTCATAGTGAATACTTGAACTCATCAAACTACGGTCATCACCGGTAAGTATCCCGATTATTGTCACTTCGGGGTTAACGGATCATAACACATAATAGGTGAATATAGACTTGCAAGATAGGATCAAGAACTCTCATATATTCATGAAAACATAATAGGTTCAGATCTGAAATCATGGCACTCGGGCCCTAGTGACAAGCATTAAGCATAGCAAAGTCATAGCAACATCAATCTCAGAATATAGTGGATACTAGGGATCAAACCCTAACAAAACTAACTCGATTACATGATAAATCTCATCCAACCCATCACCATGCAGCAAGCCTACGATGGAATTACTCACGCACGGCGGTGAGCATCATGAAATTGGTGATGGAGGAAGGTTGATGATGACGATGGCGATGGATTCCCCTCTCCGGAGCCCTGAACGGACTCCAGATCAGCCCTCCCGAGATAGATTAGGGCTTGGCGGTGGCTCCGTATCGTAAAACGCGATGAATCCTTCTCTCTGATTTTTTTTCTCCCTGAAAGTGAATATATGGAGTCAAGATGGACGTCGGTGGAGCGTCAGGGGGCCCACGAGGCAGGGGGCACGCCCAGGCGGTAGGCGCGCCCCCACCCTCGTGGACAGGGTGTGGGCCCCTGACGTGGATCTTTTCGCCAGTATTTTTTATATATTCCAAAAATAATCTCCGTTGATTTTTAGGTCATTCCGAGAACTTTTATTTCTGCACAAAAATAACACCATGGCAATTCTGCTGAAAACAGCGTCAGTCCGGGTTAGTTCCATTCAAATCATGCAAGTTAGTGTCCAAAAAAAGGAGAAAAGTGTTTGGAAAAGTAGATACGACGGAGACGGATCATATACCCAATAGTTTCCTTAGGGTATCCTATGAAGACGCATTTTTCCGACTTGGGTTCGAGCTTTTCAGGTTGAAGTTTCTTGACATAAGCATCGCATCCCCAAACTTTCAGAAATGACAACTTAGGTTTCTTTCCAAACCATAATTCATACGGTGTCGTCTCAACGGATTTCAACGGAGCCCTATTTAAAGTGAATGCGGCAGTCTCTAAGGCATAACCCCAAAATGATAGCGGTAGATCGGTAAGAGACATCATAGATCGCACCATATCCAATAGAGTGCGATTACGATGTTCGGACACACCATTACGCTGAGGTGTTCTAGGCGGCGTGAGTTGTGAAACAATTCCACATTTCCTTAAGTGTGTGACAAACTCGTGACTCAAATATTCCCCTCCATGATCTGATCGTAAGAACTTTATTTTCCTGTCACGTTGATTCTCTACCTCACTCTGAAATTCCTTTAACTTTTCAAAGGTCTCAAACTTGTGTTTCATTAAGTAGACATACCCATATCTACTTAAGTCATCAGTGAGGGTGAGAACATAACGATAGCCACCGCGAGCCTCAACGCTCATTGGACCGCACACATCAGTATGTATGATTTCCAATAAATTGGTTTCTCGCTCCATTGTTCCAGAGAACAGAGTCTTGGTCATTTTGCCCATGAGGCATGGTTCACACGTGTCAAATGATTCATAATCAAGAGACTCCAAAAGTCCATCTGCATGGAGTTTCTTCATGCGTTTGACACCAATGTGACCAAGACGGCAGTGCCACAAGTATGTGGGACTATTGTCGGTGTCAAAACCGGCGGATCTCGGGTAGGGGTCCCGAACTATGCGTCTAAGGCGGATGGTAACAGGAGGCAGGGGACACAATGTTTACCCAGGTTCAGGCCCTCTCGATGGAGGTAATACCCTACGTCCTGCTTGATTGACCTTGATGATATGAGTATTACAAGAGTTGATCTACCACGAGATCGTAGAGGCTATGATTATGATTGTTGTTATCCTACAGACTAAACCCTCCAGTTTATATAGACACCGGAGGGGGCTAGGGTTACACAGAGTCGGTTACAAGGGAGGAGATCTACATATCCGAATTGTCAAGCTTGCCTTCCACGCAAAGGAGAGTCCCACCCAGACATAGGACGAAGTCTTCAATCTTGTATCTTCATAGTCCAACAGTCCGGCCAAAGTATATAGTCCGGTTTTCCGAGGACCCCCTAATCTAGGACTCCCTCAGTAGCCCCTGAACTAGGCTTCAATGACGATGAGTCTGGCACGCAGATTGTCTTCGGCATTGCAAGGCGGGTTCCTTCTCTGAATACTCCATAGAAGATTTTGAACACAAGGATCGTGTCCGTCTCTGCAAAACAAATTCCACATACCATCGTAGAGAGTATAATATTCCCACAAATATAATCTTCTGACAACTTTTCATAACATGACATCACACCATGGCCCGGTCATTATTCGAACCGTTTTTCTCAACCAGCTACTACGCGTATTGTGAGGCGGTTTTCTGGGCACATCTTGTCGAAGCAGAGATCGTGTCCCCTTATCACGGGATTCTCATCAATACGGGTGTGGGTAACCCAACCGCACCTGCTGGTATAACTCCTCGATTTTAGGCAAGTTCCAAACGGCCACGCGGAGGACGCTTGATATTCATCCTCTTTATAAAGGGGCCAAGTCATGTCCTTTTCTTCTCACGCTCAATCCTTCCCCTCCCCCACCTTGAGTTCCAACACCCAAGGCTCGGGCTAAGCGCCTCGGACCTTCAACCATGTCCAGATCCAACCTTCAGGGCTGGTGGATGGCCCCCTCTGTCACAGAGGGGGACATCAAGAAGCTAAGGGAAGCCAAGTATCTGACCGCCAAAATCTCGCACAGGCTGCCTACTCAAGGGTAGGTCATCTCCACTCCTGAACCCAACGAGAGTGTCGTATTTGTTTCCCACTTCCTCCGAGGGCTAGGCTTTAGTCTTGATCCCTTCGTCAGAGGGCTTATGTTCTATTACGGGCTCGATTTCCATGATCTAGCCTCGGACTCCATCCTTCACATCTCGTTGTTTATCGTCATGTGTGAGGCCTTCCTCCACATCACCCCACACTTCGGCTTATGGCTCAAGACTTTCAATGTGAAGCCGAAGATGATCGATGGGCGACACGCAGAATACGGAGGTGCTACAATAAGCAAAGGCGTCGATGCCCCATGGCCAAAGGGTTCCTTCCCGGAGGTGTCCAACTTATGGCAGCGGGAAATGTTTTACATCACAGCTCCCTGAAGTACTAAGTGGGTAGCTCCCCCCGCCTTCCGTTTGGGCCCCCCGCCGCAACTGTCGTCATGGGTCAACAAGGGGCTGGACTGGGGGCCAGTTAATGACGTGCCGACATTGCAGAGTCGCATCCGGGATCTCCTCAAGAGAGATGTCAGCCTTGTCAAGGTAATGCAAGCCATGCTAGTTCGTCGGGTCCTGCCATGCCAACGTCGATCTCTCTGTATGTGCGAGTTCAACCCAGAAGGACCACGAGCTATTCAGCAGTTCTTCGGCATGACGCTCGAAGAGATGTATGGATTGTTCTTCGGATCACGAATAAAGTGTCCGGACACCACCGAGGATGCGGGTCTCAACTGCAACCGTCCAGATACCCAGGTGAGTAATTCTACGACCGAACATGTTGTCTTTTTATTTGTCACAATATCATTCTAAAAAAATCGATCTTGGCCAGGACTGGATAAGAAAGGCGAAGATGATCAAGTGTTCGGCCCCCCTTCCCGAAGGCTCACCGGATCCTGTGCTAGCCAGGATGCTCGAGCACGCACTTTATCAAGTGCCATCAGGGGAAGATAAAGGGAGAGATAAAGAAGCCAAAAGCGGGCCTCACACATTACTCATCCAAACCGGGGGAATTAGTGTCTCTGTGAAGGAGGATAATCAGGGAGAAGAATCTAGAATCCCTTCTCCCCAAGGAAGTAAAAGAATAGCCCCTAAAGACCTGGAAACGAAGGTTTCCAAACGAGGGAAGAAACCTTCGCCAGAGGGCCCTGCCCCGGAGGGCGTCCTTACCGCACAGTGCCCGCAAGGGGGCCAGCCCTCCACCGAGTTGTAAGTGAATCAAGAGTACTTTTGGTAAATATATCCTGCTTTATCTCCGAGGATAATAACCTATATCTTGCAGTCCGGCTCGTAGCCCCTCTCAACAGAGTTCATCTTCGGGGGATCTTCTTCCGGACATGATGGAGAGCGAAACGCCTCCCCCTGCCTCCCCGCCTCTTGGGGCGGACGACCCTGAGGTGTCGTCACGGAGGGTTTCTCCTGACCCACCAAGGCCAAAAGGTAATCCTTCGGCCACCCGAAGTCCGGAACATTCATCTCCTATGGAGAGCAACAGAAAGAGTCCAGGACTGTCTGGTGCACAACCAGATGCACTGATGAGTCTTTTGGAGAAGGCGGCTATCTCAGAGGCGCATCGTACTTTAATGGGTACGGTGGTTGAGAGGATTTCATCCGCCAAAAATGGGTTCCATGAAGCTTTTGTGAGTCTGCTAAGAGGCTTTGAGGTACGCAAAGTAATATATATAAAAAATTAATGGTACCGCACTCGCTAGGTGTGCTCTATACAGATAGTAGCCCCTGAGACTCTGGTTGCTGTCCGGAGGTGGCAAACAGAGGATCGTAGTCCTAGGTAATGATTGTGCTGCCTTCATGTGCAGGCGGCTGACGGTCCGGTGGCTGGACGGACTACTGAATTTGCCGGACTTATCCGGCAACTTGACGCGGCAGATGCTGACATCGCGCTTGTGAACAGGCGGCTTGACAAGGCACAGGGTATGTATTTTCGGGTGGTCAACAAATATTAAGAGGAGCATGATGCTAGTATCTATAATATGTTGTGACTGCAGATGGAGCTGCCGCCGTGGAGACCCTTCGGGCGGAACTTGCCCAAGCCAAGGAACAAGCCAGGAGGAGTGATGCGGCCGCCCTAAAGGCGGCCAAAGAGTTAAGAGCCGAACAGGCTGCTCGTCGCCAGAGCGATGATAAAATAGCCAAGATGGCTATTGAGCTAAAGGATGCCGCCGATCGGTATGAGCTGCTTGAAAAGGAAAGCCAAGCGAAAACGGCGGACCTAGAGAAAACCATGGTAGCAGCCAAGGAGACCCGCTCTAAAATCAGAGCGGCGAAGGAGGAGCTTCGTCAAGCCAGAGATATCACGGCTGGGAAGCCCTTTTTGTTGTGGACGAAGTTCGAAGATCCGAAGTATGCCCCTCTGGATCAATTATGGAGTGCTGCAGACGCGTATTCGGACCTGGCAATGAGTGATGCTGATGCGACTGAGTTCTTCAAAGATCAAAAAGATCACGAAATGGAAGAGTTGTTCTGGTCACAGTTCAGTGCTCCGACGCGTCCGCTGCTGTTAAATGAGCAAATGGCCGAGTGGGATGAGCTCCATAGGTTGTCCGGGCTTGCCATGAGGTCTGTCATGGATCATCTTTGGTCGGAAGGACCAAGGCCGAATAGTTCTTTTGCGTTAGTGCAAAGATTCCTTGGTGCTATGCCACATATCGACGCCATAAAGAGGTCGGCGTGCATAGAGGGTGCGCGGATGGCTCTTGCCCGTGTTAAGACATACTGGGCAGAGATGGATGCCATCACTATTGCAACCCGGGGTCCGGTCGTAGGCCAGGTCTCGTCCGAGCACTATTTTGAAGAAGTCCTAGAAGGCGCTCGTCTAATAGAGGCTCAGTGCTTGAAGAGTATCATGTTCGAGTGACAGGTATCCCAATTTGTAAAAACAATGCTATTTGGCTTATAAAAGGCTGTGTTTATACTTTTGCCTGAAAGTATTATGATGCCTCATGTGCGTCCGTTTTATGTATATATATAACCTAAAAGTTTGCAGTCGTCGGCTTCAGCCCCCATGCATTTAATGCGGGGGTGTTCGGAAAAGCGCGTATTCACACTTGATCCAACGTCTTGGTCCATTAAGGAGGTGATAGCGCGGCAAACAAGGCAATCGGACTATATTGCCTTAACACTTTCACTTAGCCATAGGAGTTTGACAGTGGGGCTACTATATAGCCCCTGGTACTTCTGCGCTTATCCGAATGGTGCGCGTACATACATGACCGGGAAACCGGTCCTTCGATAATGCGGAGGAATCGCGAAGATTCCGTTGAGTCCTCGAGTGGTTGACCAGTCTCGCGCTTTATCATGACAGTCACTTTTCAGCTTTCTCTACTGAGGTGCTCATCCAGATGAAACAGAGCACAATCGCAGTAGTTCTCCCGGTGCCACCTTAGCCGATAGAGCAGAACGTAAGGTAGCAAAACACGGGAGCCAGGCAAACCCAACTATTGACCAAAGACATGATTCGGAGCTGATGCATATAAGGCCAAACTCGCGACGCCGAACACTCCCTAAGCTATTCGGTCTTTACAACATATACTAGGCTGAGTAACGCCCTCGATAATAAGCCCTGAATTTCCAAGTACGTGCATTAGTTTGACGTGACGAAATGTCAATAACGCCATCATCCCTCTTGGTTATGTTGAGTATCCTGAGGGTATGAAGCAACAAGAGACAGTAAAAAAGGTTTACACAGGGTCTTAATCTAAAAAGAAACCTTTGAACGGGGCCCTGCTGCATGTCTGCACCTGTGTCTCCATTGTGCCGTATCCTGGAAGGGTGTAGCACAATGATCATCTGTAAGAGAGGAAAGCCCAGGTGGAAGTTTTCGTGTGAAAAATTGGTTATTCTTAATAAACCATTAAAATTCAATCTAAATAAGATCAAGCTGAACTGTAGTCCTTTTTACATGTGGGAAGCCCCTAGCACCACCTATGGGGGTATATCCATCAACCCAGTCTTAGGTTTATTTGAGCTGTTATAGCTAGTGATGCGCCGGACTCGTCTAGACGTGTCCGCGGTCTTGATGACCGATCATTTATTCTGGTTGGAGAGGGTGTTCAGTGTTCGGCTACTAAAGCCGCCACATGTTCTTCTGCACGTAAGGAACGTTCTGTGTTTCCTCTAATTGTGATAATGCCATGTGGACCAGGCATCTTAAGCTTAAGGTAAGCGTAATGCGGTATTGCATTGAAACGAGCGAAGGTCATTCTTCCGAGTAGCGCTTGATAGCCGCTTTGGAATGGAGCGATGTCGAAGGTTAACTTTTCACTTAGGAAGTTGTCGGGAGAACCGAATACAACCTCTAGTACTAGAGAGCCCGTGCAGCGGGCCTCTGAGCCTGGTATTACTCCTTTAAAGGAAGTATTACTTTGGCTGATTCTTGTCGGGTCTATCCCCATTTTGCGGACTGTGTCCTGATATATCAGATTAAGACTACTGCCGCCGTCCATAAGGACTCAGGTGAGATGGTATCCGTCAATTATTGGGTCTAGTACCAAGGCAGCCGATCCTCCGTGCCGGATACTAGTTGGGTGATCCCTACGATCAAAGGTGATCGGGCAGGCCGACCAGGGGTTGAACTTGGGGGTGACGGGCTCTATGGCGCATGTGTCTCGGAGTGTGCGTTTGCTCCTCCTCTTCGTTACGTGAATCATGTTCACTGTTTTGACCTCTGGTTGGAATTTTTTCTGTCCCCCAGTGTTCGGCTGGCGAGGCTGATGTCTACAACACAACCTTCTTCTTGTAGACGTTGTTGGGCCTCCAAGTGCAGAGGTTTGTAGGACAGTACCAAATTTCCCTCAAGTGGATGACCTAAGGTTTATCAATCCGTAGGAGGCGTAGGATGAAGATGGTCTCTCTCAAGCAACCCTGCAACCAAATAACAAAGAGTCTCTTGTGTCCCCAACACAATGGTAAATTGTATAGGTGCACTAGTTCGGCGAAGAGATGGTGATACAAGTGCAATATGGATAGTAGATAATAGTATTTGTAATCTGAAATAATAAAAACAGCAAGGTAGCAAGTGATAAAAGTGAGCGTAAACGGTATTGCAATGATGGTAAACAAGGCCTCGGGTTCATACTTTCGCTAGTGTAAGTTCCCTCAACAATACTAACTTAATTGGATCACATAACTATCCCTCAACATGCAACAAAGAGTCACTCCAAAGTCACTAATTGCGGAGAACGAACGAAGAGATTATGGTAGGGTATGAAACCGCCTCAAAGTTATTCTTTCCAATCAATCCCGTGGGCTATTCCTATAAGTGTCACAAACAGCCCTAGAGTTCGTACTAGAATAACACCTTAAGATACAAATCAACCAAAACCCTAATGTCACCTAGATACTCCAATGTCACCTCAAGTATCCGTGGGTATGATTATACGATATGCATCACACAATCTCAGATTCATCTATTCAACCAACACAAAGGACCTCAAAGAGTGCCCCAAAGTTCTACCGGAGAATCACGACGAAAACGTGTGCCAACCCCTATGCATAGGTTCATGGGCGGAACCCGCAAGTTGGTCACCAAAACATACATCAAGTGGCACGTGGTATCCCATTGTCACCACAGATATCCACGGCAAGACATACATCAAGTGTTCTCAAATCTTTAAAGACTCAATCCGATAAGATTACTTCAAAGGGGAAACTCAATTCGTTAGAAGAGAGAAGAGGGGGAGGAGAAACATAAGATCCAACTATAATAGCAAAGCTCGCGATACATCAAGATCGTGCCAAATCAAGAACACGAGAGAAAGAGAGATCAAACACATAGCTACTGGTACATACCCTCAGCCCCGAGGGAGAACTACTCCCTCCTCGTCATGGAGAGCACCGGGATGATGAAGATGGCCACCGGTGAGGGTTCCCCCCTCCGGCAGGGTGCCGGAACAGGGTCCCGATTGACTTTTGGTGGCTACGAAGGCTTCTGGTGGCGGAACTCCCGATTTATTGTGCATTCTGGAAGTTGTAGGGTACGTGGATATATATGGGTGCAGGGAGGACGTTGGAGGAGCCACGGGGGACCCACGAGGCAGGGGGCACACCCCCCAGCCTCGTGAGCACCTCGTGTCTCCTCTGACGTGCGGTCCAAGTCCATCAGGTGTGTTTCCTTCCAAAAATAACTTCTCCAGTTGATTTCGTTCCGTTTTGACTCCGTCTGATATTCATTTTCTTTGAAACACTGAAATATGCATAAAACAGCAAAACTGGGCTGGGCCTCCGGTTAATAGGTTAGTCCCAAAAGTAATATAAAAATGGATAATAAAGCCTAGTAATGCCCAAAACAGTAGATAATATAGCATGGAGCAATCAAAAATTATAGATACGTTGGAGACGTATCAAGCATCCCCAAGCTTAATTCCTGCTCGTCGTCGAGTAGGTAAATGATAAAAAAAGAATTTTTGATACGGAGTGCTACTTGGCATAATTTCAATGTAATTCTTCTTAATTGTGGCATGAATATTCAGATTAGAAAGATTCAAGACAAAAGTTTGTATTGACATAAAAATAATAATACTTCAAGCATACTAACTAAGCGATCATGTCTTCTCAAAATAACATGGCCAAAGAAAGTTATCCCTACAAAATCATATAGTCTGGCTATGCTCCATCTTCCCCACACAACATATTTAAATCATGCACAACCCCGATGACAAGCCAAGCAATTGTTTCATACTTTTGATGTTCTCAAACTTTTTCAATCTTCACGCAATACATGAGCATGAGCCATGGATATAGCACTATAGGTGGAATAGAATGGTGGTTGTGGAGAAGACAAAAAGGGAGAAGATAGTCTCACATCAAGTAGGCATATCAACGGGCTATGGAGATGCCCATCAATAGATATCAATGTGAGTGAGTAGGGATTGCCATACAACGGATGCACTAGAGCTATAAATGTATGAAAGCTCAACAAAAGAAACTAGTGGGTGTGCATCCAACTTTCTTGCTCACGAAGACCTAGGGCACTTGAGGAGGCCCATCATTGTAATATACAAGCCAAGTTCTATGATGTAAAATTCCCAATAGTATATGAAAGTGACAACATATGAGACTCGCTATATCATGGTGCTACTTTGAAGCACAAGTGTGGAAAAAAGGATAGTAGCATTGCCCCTTTCTAGTTTTATTTTTTTATTTGGACTTTCTTTTTTCTTTTTTTATATTTGGCCTTTCTCTTTTTTTATTTGGCCTTTCTTTTTTTGGGGGGACAATGCTCTATTTAATGATGATCATCACACTTCTATTTATTTATAACTCAATGATACAACTCGATACTAGAACAAAGTATGACTCTATATGAATGCCTCCGGCAGTGTACCAGGATATGCAATGAATCAAGAGTGACAAGTATGAAGAAATTATGAACGGTGGCTTTGCCACAAATACTATGTCAACTACATGATCATGCTAAGCAATATGACAATGATGAATGTGTCATGATGAACTAGATGGTGGAAAGTTGCATGGCAATATATCTCGGAATGGCTATGGAAATGCCATAATAGGTAGGTATGGTGGCTGTTTTGAGGAAGGTGTATGGTGGGTTTATGGTACCGGTGAAATTTGCGCGGTACTAGAGAGGCTAGAAATGGTGGAAGGGTGAGAGTGCGTATAATCCATGGACTCAACATTAGTCATAAAGAACTCACATACTTATTGCAAAAATCTATTAGTTATCGAAATGAAGTACTACGCGCATACTCCTAGGGGAATATATTGGTAGGAAAAGACCATCGCTCGTCCCCGACCGCCACTCATAAGGAAGACAATCAATAAATAAATCATGCTCCGACTTCGTCACATAACAGTTCACCATATGTGCATGCTACGGGAATCACAAACTTCAACACAAGTATCTCTCAAATTCACAATTACTCAACTAGCATGACTCTAATATCACAAGTGTTCTCAAATCTTTAAAGACTCAATCCGATAAGATTACTTCAAAGGGGAAACTCAATTCGTTAGAAGAGAGAAGAGGGGGAGGAGAAACATAAGATCCAACTATAATAGCAAAGCTCGCGATACATCAAGATCGTGCCAAATCAAGAACACGAGAGAGAGAGAGAGAGATCAAACACATAGCTACTGGTACATACCCTCAGCCCCGAGGGAGAACTACTCCCTCCTCGTCATGGAGAGCACTGGGATGATGAAGATGGCCACCGGTGAGGGTTCCCCCCTCCGGCAGGGTGCCGGAACAGGGTCCTGATTTACTTTTGGTGGCTACGAAGGCTTCTGGCGGCGGAACTCCCGATCTATTGTGCGTTCTGGAAGTTTTAGGGTACGTGGATATATATGGGTGCAGGGAGGACGTCGGAGGAGCCACGGGGGCCCCACGAGGCAGGGGGCGCGCCCTAGGGGGGCGCGCCCCCCACCCTCGTGAGCACCTCGTGTCTCCTCTGACGTGGGATCCAAGTCCATCAGGTGTGTTTCCTTCCAAAAATAACTTCTCCAGTTGATTTCGTTCTGTTTCGACTCCGTCTGATATTCCTTTTCTTCGAAACACTGAAATAGGCATAAAATAGCAAATCTGGGCTGGGCCTCCGGTTAATAGGTTAGTCCCAAAAGTAATATAAAAATGGATAATAAAGCCCAATAATGCCCAAAACAGTAGATAATATAGCATGGAGCAATCAAAAATTATAGATACGTTGGAGACGTATCAGAGGCTCATCCTCATCTTCGCTTGGTGTCTCCCTCCCCTTGTGGTCGGCGTTTCGCTTGCCGGCCTGCTTGACGACCCAGCATTCCCTGTTTGTGTGATTTGCCGGTTTGTCGGAGGTGCCATGAATCTGACATAATCTGTCTAGAATCTTGTTTAGGCTGGACGGTCCGTCTCTGCTGCCTTTAAATGGCTTTTTCCGTTGATCGGGTTGAGAGCCCATGAATCCGGCATTTACTGCCGTGTTGTCTGGGTTGTCTTCGTTGTTTCGATGCTTGCTTTTATTGTGGCGTGGTTTTCCATTGCCATCCCTGACTTCGGATGTGCCTGGGTTGCTGGTGCCGCTACAGGCCGGCCAACTATCTTCGCCCGCGCAAAAGCGGGTCATGAGGCTTGTGAGGGCTGCCATTGTCCTCGGTTTTTCCTGGCCGAGGTGTCTGGTGAGCCATTCGTCCTAGACACTGTGTTTGAAAGCCGCTAAGGCTTCGGCGTCCGGGCAGTCGACAATTTGATTCTTCTTAGTGAGGAATCTGTTCCAAAGCTTTCGGGCTGACTCTCCGGGCTATTGAATTATATGACTTAAATCGTCTGCATCCGGAGCTCGGACATAGGTCCCTTGAAAATTAGCCCTAAAAGCATCTTCGAGCTCTTCCCAACTTCCAATTGAGTTTTCGGGGAGGCTCTTCAGCCAGTGCCGAGCTGGTCCTTTCAACTTGAGGGGTAAGTATTTGATGGCGTGGAGATCATCTCCGCGAGCCATGTGGATATGAAGGATAAAGTCCTCAATCCAGACCCCAAGGTCTGTCGTTCCATCGTATGCCTCTATGTTCACGGGTTTGAATCCTTCGGGAGATTCGTGATCCAGCACCTCATCGGTGAAGCATAGGGGGTGTGTGGCACCCCTGTATTTGGATGTGCCATGGCATTCTGACGGTTGTAGTGTTCTGTTTTGATTCTGTGTCAGAGCGCGCTTCCTAGATCCGTAGATGGATCTGGTCAGACCGGCTTTTTGGTGCAAGTCCTCACGTAAATCGTGCACTGACTTATGTTCGACATCGTTAGCCGCCCTATCGCAGCCACGGGGTGGCCGATCCGGCTGATCGGTTGTTTTATTTTTTGGCTATGTAGGCTCTAAAGCCTCGTCATCGAATTCAGGCAACAGCTTGCGCTTTGGGTAGCTCTTTGTGTGGCAACTGCCACCATACTTTTCTTCAATGTCGAGCACTTTGTTCCATCTACTATTGAGTGTGTTTTGAGCGGCTTTAAGCCTTTGCTTCTGCTTCTTTAGACTCCTCGCGGTGGCCATAAGCCTCCTATGGAGGTTCTCTTGCTCCAAGTGCCTTTCCGGGATGATGTGTGCATCATCGTCCGGACTGTACTCCTCTCTAGAGACAGGTTGGTGAGCTTTACCCTCAGCGTCGCCGTGATCGGGCAACGGCTCCGTACTATGTTTGGCATCCGCTGGTTCATCCTGCTCTATCGCTGGGTCCATGTGGTCATCGTTTGCTTTGGAGTCATCCGGGGTATTATTCTTTCCTGTGATGTTATCGTTGTTTTTGCCGAGGTGGGATTTGGAGCGGTGCCTATGTTGTCGCTTTGGTTGCTTCTCGAGGGGATTACCCTCCGCTCCATCCTTCCATTCCTCGTCATTGTTTTCTTTGGGTGTATCCACCATGTCTATATCGTGTGATGAAGTGGTTGTCCAGCGCCCTGTGGGCGGTGGTTCCTATTCCTCTCCTGCATTGTCGTCCATACCGTCGATGTCTTCGGAGCCGAAATCAAGCATGTCGGTTAAGTCGTCGACAGTGGCTATTAAGTGGGTGGTGGGTGGGCAATGAATTTCTTAGTCGTCCGCCTCCCACTCAAGCCGGACATAGTTCGTCCGAGGGTCTCCTAACAAGGAGAGAGACCTCAATGAATTTAACACGACGCCCAAGGGCGAGTGCTGAAAGATGTCCGCGGAGGTAAACTCCATGATCGGTGCCCAACCAAATTCGATAGGCACGGACGCGGGTGGTTCAGAGCCTGTGGCCGGCGATGAATCCAAGGGTCCGGCAACACAGGTCTCATAGGGGGTGAAGTCAGTATTCGACTCTATCGCCGCTAAGTGTGCGGCCTCCGTGGCGGGGTCTATCCACCCGTCCTCGGATGGCACGATCTGCTCCGGATCGAGGGCTGAAGTAGCCACAAGTGTGATCTCCCAAACACCGTCCGACAGCAGAGCCAAGTCATGCTCGTCGAGACTGTGTGGTGCACCTGACATGGGCTCGAATCCGTCAAAGATCAAGTCTCCGCGGATGTCGGCAGTGTAGTTTAGGCTTCCAAACCTGACCTGATGGCCAGGGGCATAGCTCTCGATCTACTCCAGATGGCCAAGCGAGTTGGCCCGCAGTACGAAGCCGCCGAATACGAAGATCTGTTCGGGGAGAAAAACCTCACCCTGGATCGCATCGTTGCCGATGATCAAAGGATCCATCAAGCCTTATGGCGACGACACAGTGGAACTCTCAATGAAAGCACCAATGTCAGTGTCAAAACCAGCGGATCTCGGGTAGGGGTCCCGAACTGTGCGTCTAAGGCGGGTGGTAATAGGAGGCAGGGGACACAATGTTTACCCAGGTTCGGGCCCTCTCGATGGAGGTAATACCCTATGTCATGCTTGTTGATCTTGATGATATGAGTATTACAAGAGTTGATCTACCACAAGATCGTAGAGGCTAAACCCTTGAAGCTAGCCTATGATTATGATTGTTGTTGTCCTACGGACTAAACCCTCCAGTTTATATAGACACTAGAGGGGGCTAGGGTTACACAGAGTCGGTTACAAGGGAGGAGATCTACATATCCGAATTGCCAAGCTTGCCTTCCACGCAAAGGAGAGTCCCACCCGGACACGGGACGAAGTCTTCAATCTTGTAGTCCAACAGTCCGGCCAAAGTATATAGTCCGGCTGTCCGAGGACCCCCTAATCTAGGACTCCCTCAACTATCATTACCAACCTTACATCTTTTGGCATTCATACTATGAATATGTGTAACATCACGTTCGAGATTCAATAAAAATAAACCATTGACCAGCGGGGCATGACCATAAAACATATCTCTCATATAAATAGAACAACCATTATTCTGGATTTAAATGAGTAGCCATCTCGCATTAAACGAGATCCTGATACAATGTTCATGCTCAAAGCTGGTACTAAATAACAATTATTGAGGTTTAAAACTAATCCCGAAGATAGATGTAGAGGCAGTGTGCCGATGACGATCACATCGACCTTGGAACCATTCCCGACGTGCATCGTCACCTCATCCTTTGCCAGACTCTGCTTATTCCACAGCTCCTGTTTTGAGTTACAAATATGAGCAACCGCACCGGTATAAAATACCCAGGAGCTAATACCAGTGCTGGTAAGGTACACATCAATAACATGTATATCATATATACCTTTGGTGTTGCCGGCCTTCTTACTCGCTAAGTACTTGGGGCAGTTCCGCTTCTAGTGACCATTTCCCTTGCAATAAAAGCACTCAGTCTCAGGCTTGGGTCCATTCTTTGGCTTCTTCCCGGCAACTGTCTTACTAGGTGCGGCAATTCCCTTGTTGTACTTCTTGAAGTTCTTCTTACCCTTGCCTTTCTTGAAACTAGTGGTCTTATTCACCATCAACACTGGATGTTCCTTTTTTATTTCCACCTCCGCTGGTTTCAGCATTGGATATAACTCAGGAATGGACTTCTCCATCCCTTGCATATTGTAATTCATCACAAAGCTCTTGTAGCTAGGTGGAAGCAACTGGAGGATCTTGTCAATGACCGAGTCATCTGGAAGATTAACTCCTAGCTGAGACAAGCGGTTGTGCAACCCAGACATTTTGAGTATATGCTCGCTGACAGAACTGGTTTCCTCCATCTTACAATTATAGAACTTGTCAGAGACTTCATATCTCTCGACTCGGGCATGAGCTTGGAAAACCATTTTCAGCTCTTGGAACATCTCATATGCTCCGTGCTGCTCAAAACGCTTTTGGAGCCCCGATTCTAAGCTGTAAAGCATGCCGCACTGAACCAGGGAGTAATCATCACTACGCGACTGCCAGGTGTTCATAACGTCTTGAGTTGCTGGGAAAATGGGTGCTTCACCTAGCGGTGCTTCAAGGGCATATGCTTTCTTGGCATCTATGAGGATGATCCTCAAGTTATGGACCCAATCCGTATAGTTGCTACCATCGTCTTTCAGGTTGGTTTTCTCTAGGAACGAGTTGAAGTTGAGGGCAACATTGGCGTGGGCCATTGGATATACGGGATAGATTGTAAAGACAACTTTAGACTAAGTTCATGGTAATTAAGTTCATCTAATCAAATTATTAATGAACTCCCACTTAGATAGACATCCCTCTATACAATATAAGTGATGCATGATCCGAATCGACTAGGCCGTGTCCGATCATCACGTGAGACGGACTAGTCATCAACGGTGAACATCTCCATATTGATCACATCTACTATATGACTCATGTTCGACCTTTCGGTCTCTTATGTCCCGAGGCCGTGTCTGTACATGCTAGGCTCGTCAAGTCAACCTAAGTGTTTCGCATGTGTAAATCTGGCTTACACCCATTGTATGTGAATGTTAGAATCTATCACACTCGATCATCACATGGTGCTTCGAAACAATGATCCTTTGCAATGGTGCACAGTTAGGGAAAACACTTTCTTGAAATTTTGTGAGGGATCATCTTATTTATGCTACAGTCGTTCTAAGCAAATAAGATGCAAACATGATAACATCACATGCAAATCATAAAGTGACATGATATGGCCAATATCATCTTGCGCCTTTTGATCCCCATATTCGAGGCACGGCATGATCACCTTCGTCACCGGCATGACACGGTGATCTCCATCATCGTGTCTTCATGAAGTTGTCTCGCCAACTATTACTTCTACTACTATGGCTAACGGTTAGCAATAAAGTAAAGTAATTACATGGCGTTTTTCATTGACACGCAGGTCATACAATAAATTAAGACAACTCCTATGGCTCCTGTCGGTTGTCATACTCATCGACATGCAAGTCGTGAATCCTATTACAAGAACATGATCAATCTCATACATCACATATATATATATATAATTCATCACGTCCTTTTGGCCATATCACATCACATAGTATACCCTGCAAAAACAAGTTAGACGCCCTCTAATTGTTGTTGCATGTTTTACGTGGCTGCTATGGGTTTCTAGCAAGAACGTTTCTTACCTATGCAAAAGCCACAACGGTGATATGCCAACCCTTCATAAGGACCCTCTTCATCGAATCCGATCCGACTAAAGTGGGAGAGACAAACACCCGCTAGCCACCTTATGCATCAAGTGCATGTCTGTCGGTGGAACCAGTCTCACGTAAGCGTACGTGTAAGGTCAGTCCGGGTCGCTTCATCCCACAATGCCGCTGAATCAAGATAAGACTAGTAACAGTAAGCAAATCGACCAAATCATCGCCAACAACTACTCTGTGTTCTACTCGTGCAAAGAATCTATGCATAGACCTAGCTCTGATACCACTGTTGGGGATCGTATAATAATTCAAAAATTTCCTACGTGTCACCAAGATCAATCTAGGAGATGCTAGCAACGAGAGAGAGAGAGAGAGAGGGAGTGCATCTTCATACCCTTGAAGATTGCTAAGCGGAAGCGTTACAAGAACGCGGTTGATGGAATCGTACTCGCGGCGATTCAAATCGCTGAAGACCCGATCTAGCGTCGAACGGACGGCGCCTCCGCGTTCAACACACGTAAAGCCCGGGGACGTCTCCTCCTTCTTGATCCAGCAAGGGGAGAGGAGAAGTTGAGGGAGAACTCTAGCATCACGACGGCGTGGTGATGGAGGAGCTCGTGGTTCTCCGGCAGGGCTTCGCCAAGCACTACGGAAGAGGAGGAGGAGTTGGAAAGGGGGAGGGCTGCGCCAGGGGAAGGGTATGGCTGCCCTCCCACCCTCTCACTATATATAGGGGGAAGGGGAGAGGGGGAGGCGCCCTAGGGTTTCCCCTAGGGGACGACGGCTAGGGCGAATTGTATCTCCCTAGGGAAACCCTAGGGAGACTTGCCCCCCAAGCCAAGCAGGTGGAGGCTTGCCTCCCAAGCCAGGTGGAGGCACCCCACCTCCCCAAGTAACGTGGGAAAAGGGTGTGGGGGCGCGCAGTCCCTTAGTGGGCTGGTTTGCCACCTCCCCTTGGCCCATGAGGCCCTGCAACACTTGCTGGGGCTCCCGAAACACCTTTCGGTCATGCTGGCCATAGCCTGGTACCCCTGGAACACTTCCAGACTCCAATACCCTTTGTCCAATATATCGATCTTCACCTCTGGACCATTCCGGAACTCCTCGTGATGTCTGGGAACTCATCCAGGACTCCGAACTACCTTCGGTAACCACATACTATTCCTGTTACAACTCTAGCGTCACCGAACCTTAAGTGTGTAGACCCTACGGGTTCGGGAACCATGCAGACATGACCGAGACACCTCTCCGGAAAATAACCAATAGCGGGATCTGGATACCCATATTGGCTCCCACATGTTCCACAATGATCTCATCGGATGAATCATGATGCTGGGGATTCAATCAATCCCGTATACAATTCCCTTTGTCTATCGGTATGTTACTTGCCCGAGATTCGATCATTGGTATCCCCATACCTTGTTCAATCTTGTTACCGACAAGTCTCTTTACTCATTCCGTAATGCATGATCCCGTGACTAACTCTTTAGTCAAACTGATCTCATTATGATGATGCATTACCGAGTGGGCCCAGAGATACCTCTCTGTCATACGGAGTGACAAATCCCAGTCTCGATTCGTGCCAACCCAACAGACACTTTCGGAGATACCTGTAGTGCACCTTTATTGTCACCCAGTTATGTTGTGACATTTGATACACCCAAAGCATTCGTGTGGTATCCAGGAGTTGCAGAATCTCATGGTCTAAGGAAACGATACTTGACATTAGAAAAGCTCTAGCGAACGAACTGCACGATCTTGTGCTATGCTTAGGATTGGGTCTTGTCCATCACATCATTCTCCTAATGATGTGATCCCGTTATCAACAACATCCAATGTCCATGGTTAGGAAACCATAACCATCTATTGATCAACGAGCTAGTCAACTAGAGGCTCACTAGGGACATGTTGTCATCTATGTATTCACACATGTATTACGATTTCCGGTTAATACAATTAAAGCATGAACAACAGACAATTAGCATGAACAAGGAAATATAATAATAACCATTTTATTATTGCATCTAGGGCATATTTCCAACACTTGTGCCACAGGAAATTTATCTACTGACTCGTGCAAAGCTAGCCAAACGGGTCGGGGTAGCTGGGTCAACCCAGTAGCCCGCCTGGCACGGCCCAGGCATAACATGACACGGGCTAAACGGGTTGTGCTTGGCATGCGGCATGCCAGAGGTCATGCCTGGGCCTGGAGACTGGGTCCAACAGGCCGGCACGGCACGACCCTGTATATTTATTTTATTTTTATTTAGATTATATATATATGGCCTAAAGAGCAGCCCAATAGGCCCAATATGGCCCAAAAAATAGCCTAGCAAGGCAGCTGCCTAGCAGGCCTGTCGTGCCGCCATGCCGGCCCGTATAGCACCTGGGTCGTGCCTGGGTGGGAAGACACGGCATGTGGGCCAACACGAAACAACCCGGCTAATAATCGCGCCACAACGGTCCATGTCGTGCTAGACCCGATTAAGGTGGGTTCGGTCGTGCCTTGGCCAACTTTAGGTCTAGCCAAAGCTGGCCAAAAAGGCCAGGATAGCTCGGTCGGCCCAGTAGCAAGCCTGGCACAACATGGCCAGGCACAACATGACATGGGCCAAGCAGACCGTGCCTGGGCCTAGAGGCTGGGCACACGGGCCGGCAAAGCATGACCCGTTTATTTATTTTATTTTAATTTAGAATTTTTTTTATATGTATGACCTAAAGAACAGTCAATAGGCGAAATCTAGCCAAAATAGACTTGCAGGCGTGGCATGCCTGACATGTCGGGGAGAGCCTAATCGGAGTACTCCTTCGGGAGTCCCCGTAAGGGTCACTTGGGTGGGCTGGTGAAAGTGCAACTAATCCCCGAGTGATTTTGGTAATTCATAACAACATATACCTCATTGAACTAATGTCCATTCAAGATAAATATTTAAGGATGTTCAATGATTGGCATGGCAAGGACTAGAGTTGTTGAAAGGATCGAGATGGACCTAGAGGGGGGGTGAATAGGTACAATTGCAAATTTTAATTTTTACATAGCAATTTTAGGCAATAATGCAGAATATAAAGGTGAGCCTAACAATTACAACTATGATACTAAGAACTAAGCAAGGTGAACAAGTACAACAAGTATGTGAGTGAAAAAGCACAATATATATGATAAGTAAAGACTAAGAGACAAGTAACCACAAGTAGGGAGTTAGGGTTAGGAATAACCGCAACTCCGAGAGACGAGGATGTATGCCGATGTTCACTTCCTTGGAGGGAAGCTACGTCACCGTTTAGAGAGGTGGGTGTAACCACGGAGGCACACCAACGCCACAAAGTCTCACCCTATTCTCTCTTTGAGATATCACCACGAAGGCAATTCTCAACCACTAGTGGTAGACCTTGGGGTGGTCTCCAAACCCTCACAAACTTTTTAGGGGTAATCACAACGGTCGATTCCTCTCTGAAGAACTCCTACCACCTAGGAGTCTCCAACCTCCAAGAGCAACAAGAACGATGGGGAAAAGCTCAAGACTTGCTCAAATCACGAATTCCTTTGGTGCAAAGAAGGGGAAAGAGTGGATTGATTGCTCTCTGACTATAGCGCCAGAAAAGCTCATGTCTGCTAGGACTACATCTGTATTTCACCAAAGAGGAAGGGATGATGCAGCATAGCGACGATAGGTATTTCCCTCAGTGAATAAACCAAGGTTATCGAACCAGTAGGAGAACCAAGCAACACAACATAAATAGCACCTGCACAAAAATAACAACACCGTGCAACCCGACGTGTTAAAGGGGTTGTCAATCCCTTTCAGGTAAGTATGCCAGAAAATTGTAGTAGATTGAAATAATAGATCATAAATAAAATAAAGTGCAGCAAAGTATTTTTGTATTTTTGGTTTAATATATTTGAATAAAAATGCAAAGGAAAAGTAGATCGCAAGCAAATATATGAGGAAGAAGACCCGGGCCGTAGGTTTCACTAGTGGCTTCTCTCGAGAAAGATAGCAAATGATGGGTAAAAAAATTACTGTTGGGCAATTGATAGAACCTCAAATAGTTATGACAATATACAGGCAATGATCATTACATAGGCATCACGTCCAAGATTAGTAGACCGACTCCTGCCTGCATCTACTACTATTACTCCACACATTGACCACTATCCAGCATGCATCTAGTGTATAACTTCATGGAAAAACGAAGTAATGCAATAAGGATGATGGCATGATGTAGACAAGATCCGTCATCTATTGCGTAGATATAGATCCCATCTTTTTATCCTTAGTAGCAACGATACATACATGTCGGTTCCCTTTATGTCATTGGGATCAAGCACCGTAAGATCAAACCCACTACCGGGCACCTCTTCCCATTGCAAGATAAATAGATCAAGTTGGCCAGACAAAACCCAAATATTGGAGAAGAAATACGAGGCTATAAGAGATCAAAGAAATTCAAATAACTTTCATGGATATAAAAAGATATGACTGATCCTAAACTCAAAGTTCAACAGATCCCAACAAACACACCACAAAAGGAGTTACATCATATGGATCGCCAAGATACCATTGTATTGAGAATCAAGAGAGAGAGAGAGAGATGAAGCCATCTAGCTACTAACTATGGACCCGAAGGCCTACAAAGAACTAATCACACATCATCGGAGAGGCACCAATGGAGATGGTGAACCCCATCCGAGATGGTGTCTAGATTGGATCTGGTGGTTCTGGACTCTGCGGCGTCTGGATGAATATTTCGTCAATTCCCCTGGGGTTTGGGGAATATTTGGGTATTTATAGAGCAAAGAGGCGGTCCAGGGGGCACCCGAGGTTGGCACAACCCACCAGGGCGCGCCTGGGCCTCCTGGCGCGCCCTGGTGGGTTGTCCCCTCCTCAGGACTCCCCCAGGTGAAACCAGGGCCCAAGATGTTCCTGCTGGTCCATAAAAAATCTCTGTAAAGTTTCGTGGCATTTGGACTCCATCTGATATTGATTTTCTGTGATGTAAAAACATAGAAAAAACAGGAACTGGCACTTGGAACTATGTCAATAGGTTAGTACCAAAAAATGATATAAAATGACTATAAAATGATTATAAAACATCCAAGATTGATAATATAACAGCATGGAACAATCAAAAATTATAGATACATTGGAGATGTATCAGCATCCTCAAGCTTAACTCCTACTTGTCCTCGAGTAGGTAAGTGATAAAAACAAAATTTTTGATGTGGAGTGCTATTTAACATGTCATATCATATTCTCTTTATAGCATGGACAATTGGACTTTTTATGTGATTCAAAGCAATAGTCTAGTTTTGACATGATGATTTAGATACTCAAGCATATCAATAAGCAACCATGTCTTTCAAAATATCAATGCTAAAATAAGTTATCCCTACAAAATCATATAGTCTTGTCATACTCTATCTTCTTAACACAAAGTATTTACCATGCACAACCCTGATGACAAGCCGAGCAATTGGTTCATACTTTTTAATGCGCTTCAGCCTTTTCAACTCTTATGCAATACATGAGCGCAAGCCATGGATATAGCACTACGGGTGGAATAGAGTATGATGATAGGGGTAAATATAGGGAAGACAAAAAATTAAGAAAGTCTCACATCGACGCGGCTAACCAACGAGCTATGGAGATGCCCATCAATCGATATCAATGTGAGGAGTAGGGATTTCCATGCAACAAATGCACTAAGAGTTATAAGTGTGTGAAAGCTCAATATGAAAACTAAGTGGGTGTGCATCTAATCCTATAATGAAAAATTCCCACTAGTATATGAAAGTGACAACATAGGAGACTCTCCATATGAAAAACATGGTGCTACTTTGAAGCACAAGTGTGGTAAAGGATACTAGCAATGCCCCTTCTCTCTTTGTTTTTTTTTAATTTTTTTCTTTCTTTTTTTCTCATTGTCCGGAGTCTCATCCCAACTTGTGGGGGAATCATAGTATTCATCATCCTTTCCTCACTGGGGCACTTCTCTAAAAATGAATAATGATGATCCACTTCTATTTACTTATAACTCAGAAGAAATAAAAATTACAACTCGATACCTATGACAAAATATGACTCTATATAAATGCCTCTGGCATGTACCCGGATGTGCAGTGATCTAGAGTAACATGTATGAAAAATGGTGAACGGTGGCTGAGCCACAAACACTATGTCAGCTATATGATCATGCAAAGCAATATGACAATGAATGTTCAAGTCATCAAACGGAAGTGGTGGAAGTTGCATGGCAATATATCTCTGAATGGCCATGAAAAGTCATAATAGGTAGGTATGGTGGCTGTTTTGAGGAAGATGTAATGAGGCTTATGTGTGATAGAGCGTATCATATCACGGGGTTTGGATGCACCTGTGAAGTTTGCACCACGTCTCAATGTGAGAAAGGGCAATGCACGGTACTGTAGAGTCTAGCAAATTGTGCAAAGGTAAGAGTGTGCATAATCCATGGACTCACATTAGTCATAAAGAACTCATATACTTATTGCAAAAGTTTATTATCCCTCGAAGCAAAGTACTACTACGCATGCCTCTAGGGGGATAGATTGGTAGGAAAAGACCATCGCTCGTCCCCGACCACCACTCATAAGGAAGACAATCAAAAATAAAGCATGCTCCAACATCATAGCATAACAAGAGACTATACGTGCATGCTTCGGGAATCACAAACCTTAACACCAATATTCCTACTAGAGCATAATTACTCATCAACATAACTCGCATATCACATCATCATATCTCAAAGCTATTACTAAGAATCAAGTTTATTTTGTCCAATGATCTTCATGACATTTTTCTTTTCTTTATCCTTCTTGGATATCTATCACTTTGGGACTAATTTTCATGTGTTGCTTTTCATAAGCTCAAACAAATATAAGTGAAGATCATGAGCATAATATTTCTTTCTCTCAAAATAATTTAAGTGATGCAAGAGAGAATTTCTTAAAAAATTTACTAACTCCCAAATAAATCTAAGTTAATCAAGAGAGCATTTCTTCAAAAATACTAAGCACACCGTGCTCAAAAAGATATAAGTGAAGCACTGGAGCAAGTCATAGCTCATAAAAGATAAGTGAAGCAATAGAGAGCAATTCTAACAAGTCATGACATAATTTTGGCTCTCTCGAATAGGTGTGTCCAGCAATGATTGATGACTTAAAAGATAAAATAAAACAATCAAAGACACATATCATACAAGACGCTCCAAGCAAAACACATATCATGTGACGAATAAAAATATAGTCTCGAGTAAAATACCGATAGTTGTTGGAAAAAAGCGGGGATGCCACCCGGGGGCATCCCCAAGCTTAGTTGGTTGCTCATTTTTGGATAATAGCTTGGGATTCCGGGGCATCCCCAAGCTTAGGCTCTTCCATCCTTCCTTCATCCATCGTAAGATAACCCAAAACTTGAAAACTTCAATCACACAAAACTCAACAAAACCTTCGTGAGATCCGTTAGTATAAGAATAATAAACCACTACTATATGTGACATATCAAACCAATTCATATTTTGTTTTTATATTATATCTACTGTATTCCAACTTTTCTATGGCAAAAAATCATCAAATAAAACCATAGAGCAATCAAAATAAGCACACAACACAAAGAAAACAGAATAGTCTGTAGCAATCTGACTATTTCGAATACTTCTGTAACTCCAAAATTTCTGAAAAATTAGAAAGATCTGAGAAATTTGTATATCGGTCTACTGCAAGTGGAATGGGTATTTTATCGCTCTCTGGTTAAAAATGAAAATTATTTTTGCGATCGCAAAAGTTTCTGTTTTTTCAGCAAGATCAAACAACTATCACCCAAGAAGATCCTAAAGGCTTTACTTGGCACAAACACTAATTAAAAAATAAAAAACACAATCATAACATTATCATAATTGTGCTAACACTCAAAAACAGGAAGCAAAAAGCAAAAATAAATTTATTCATTGGGTTGCCTCCCAACAAGCGCCATCGTTTTACGCCCTTAGCTAGGCATAATATTTCAACGATGCTCACACAACAGATAATAATCGAAACAGAAAGAGAGCAGCATGAAACATGTGACAAACACATTTAAGTCTAACATACTTCCTATGCATAGGAATTTTATAGGAAAACAAATTATCAAGACAAGAAACATCTAGCATATGCAAAGGAGAAGAATAAAACATTGACAATCTCAACACAACGAGAGGAAATTTAATAACATGAAAATTTCTAAAACCATATTTTCCTCTCTCTCATAATAATTATATGTGGGATCATAATCAAATTCAATAATATAACTATCATATAAAATTTTCTCTTTATGATCCACATGCATGCAAAGTTGACACTCTTCCAAAATAGTGGGATTATCATAAAATAAAGTCATGACCTCTCCAAACCCACTTTCAATATTATCGCAAACATATTCATCACGAGGCTTAAATAAATTTTCAAGATCATAAGAAACATCATCACCCCAATCATGATCATTGCAATAAGTAGCGGACATGACAAAACAAGCATCCCCAAGCTTGGGGTTTTGCATATTATTAGCACAACTAACATTAATAAAATTTATAGTAAAATTATTGAAATCATGCTTTCATTCAAGTAGCTATCATGAATTACTTCATAAATTTCTTCATCACACTTTTCAGATTCACGATTCTCAAGCAAAATTTTATAAATATAATCTAGTGCACTCAACTCACTAGCAATTGGTTCATCATGATTGGATCTTCTAAAAAAATTAGCAAGTGGATGAGGATCCAGAACAATAGATTTTTAGCAAGCGAAGATGCAAGCAAAAAGAAAGCACATGGCAACACAAGCAAACATGAGATCTGAAGAGAAAACGGCAAACGGAAAAGAGCGCGAATAAAATGGCAATTTTTTGTGAAGTGGGGGAGAGAAAAACGAGAGGCAAATGGCAAATAATGTAAATTTCAAGGAGATGAGATTTGTGATTAGGAACCTGGTATATGTTGAAGATCCTCCACGACAACAGCGCGAGAAATTCCTTTTGATTGCTCTTTGACTATAGCGCCAGAAAAGCTCTTGTCTGCTAGGACTACGTCGGTATTTCCCCAAAGAGGAACGGATGATGCAGCACAACGACGGTAGGTATTTCCCTCAGTGAAGAAACCAAGGTTATCGAACCAGTAGGAGAACCAAGCAAAACAACATAAACATCACCTGCACACAAATAACAACACCTCGCAACCCGACATGTTAAAGGGGTTGTCAATCCCTTTCGGATAACGATGCCAGAAAATTGTAGTATATTGAAATAATAGATCGTAAATAAAATAAAGTGCAACAAAGTATTTTTGTATTTTTGGTTTAATATACCTGAATAAAAATGCAAAGGAAAAGTAGATCGCAAGCAAATATATGAGGAAGAAGACCCGGGGGCCGTAGGTTTCACTAGTGGCTTCTCTCGAGAAAGATAGCAAACAGTGGGTAAACAAACTACTGTTGGGCAATTGATAGAACCTCAAATAATTATGATGATATCCAGGCAATGATCATTACATAGGCATCACGTCCAAGATTAGTAGACCGACTCCTGCTTGCATCTACTACTATTACTCCACACAACGACCGCTATCCAGCATGCATCTAGTGTATTAAGTTCGTGGAAAACAGAGTAATGCAATAAGAACGATGAAATGATGTAGACAATATCCATGTATCTATTGCATATATATAGATCCCATCTTTTTATCCTTAGTAGCAATGATACATATGTGTCAGTTCCCTTTCTGTCATTGGGATCAAGCACCGTAAGATCGAACCCACTATCGGGCACCTCTTCCCATTGCAAGATAAATAGATCAAGTTGGCCAGACAAAACCCAAATATCGGAGAAGAAATACGAGGCTATAAGAGATCATGCATATAAGAGATCAAAGAAACTCAAATAACTTTCATGGACATAAAAAGATATGACCGATCATAAACTCAAAGTTCATCAGATCCCAACAAACACACCGCAAAAAGAGTTACATCATATGGATCTCCAAGAGACCATTGTATTGAGAATCAAGGGAGAGAGATGAAGCCATCTAGCTACTAACTACGGACCCGAAGGTCTACAAAGAACTACTCACACATCATCGAAGAGGCACCAATGGAGGTGGTAGACCCCATCCGAGATGGTGTCTAGATTGGATCTGGTGGTTCTGGACTCTGCGGCGGCTGGATGAATATTTCGTCGACTCCCCTAGGGTTTTGGGAATATTTGGGTATTTATATACCAAAGAGGCGGTCCGGGGGCACCCGAGGTGGGCACGGCTGGGCCTCCTGGCGCGCCCTGGTGGGTTGTCCCCTCATCGAGACTCCCCCCAGGTGCAACCAGGGCCCAACATGTTCCTTCTGGTCCATAAAAAATCTCTGTAAAGGTTTGTGGCATTTGGACTCCGTCTGATATTGATTTTCTACGATGTAAAAAATACGGAAAAAATAGGAACTAGCACTTGGCACTATGTCAATAGTTAAGTACCAAAAAATGATATAAAATGACTATAAAATGATTATAAAACATCCAAGATTGATAATATAATAGCATGGAACAATCAAAAATTATAGATACGTTGGAGACGTATCATGGATCTATAACTTGATTGGACAACTTCTCACAAATGCTCTCAAATCCCTTCGGGATCTAAGATTTGGTGTATGAGTGAGAGAGAGAGAGATAGAGGGAGTGAAATGTGTTCTAGGGATTTCTCAAAGTGAATGGTCAACCCTCTCACATGGAGGAAGAAGGCTATATATAGTACGGGGGAAAATGTGGCCGTTGTAGTGTAAGTGACAGGAGTAGGTCGGACATCCGGGCCAGGGGCCGGACATCCGGCACAGTGTAACACATGTGCAATAAAACAAAGAGGAGTGAATAAAACAGAGAGGCCGGACATCCGGGGCAAAGCCCAGACATCTGGCGTGGCTAGTAGTCCCAGACATCTGACATGGTGCCCGGACATCTAGCAATTTCACACAACATCGATGCTCTCTGGTTAGCTCTGGCCGGATATCAGGCAGGCATCCCAGACATCCGCGAATACAGGAGAGCCCGGACATCTGGCAGTGTGGCCAGACATCCAGAAATATTAGCATTACAAAGTGCTCTCTGGTCACCAGTGGACGGACATCCGGCTGGCCAGCCCGGACATCTAGAGACACGGGAGAGCCCAGACATCCGGCAGTGTGGTTGGACATCCGGCTGGCCAGCCCGGACATCTAGAGACACAGGAGAGCCCGGACATCTAGCATTGTGGCCGGACATCCGGAAATATTAGCATCACAAAAAATCTCTCTGAACAACAGGGGTCTAGACATCCGGTGTGTGGGCCAGATATCCGGCGTGGAAACAGAGGCAATATTTTAACAGTAGTTTTTAGTGAGTGAGACTAAGATGGAGAAGCTAGGTTTTGTGACATGAGCAAGTCCTTCACTACCCCTACCAATCCCTTCTTAATAGTGTTGGATACCTATACTCAAGAACAAACAAAGATACAATCCTTTTTATCTAGTATTTCTTCCTTGAGTAATATCAACTCCGTATGTTCATGATCCACACACCTTTGTCATCCGGGGACTAACACCTAAGATTCACTTGATGAACATAGTTAGTCCCTTACATTTATATTGTCATCAACATCAAAACTTGATGTAAGGGCATGATTGCACTTTCAATCTCCCCCTTTTTGTTTGTTGATGACAATCATACATGTAGTACCGTACATAAAATAAATACACCTGGCAGTTTAATTCATGAGAGCATAATACAATATGTTCCTATTTGCTCTAGCTCCCCCTCAATGTGTGCATAAGATGATTATGTTAAAATGCAATGCACATATTTCATGGTTGATTATGTTAAAAAGATAGGACGCAGGACATGTACATATATGATACACATCATCAACCCATAGCCACATACATAATAAGATAGTCTCATAAAATTAAGTACCATATGTAGCATACATAGAGATTTTGAATAATAGCGAACATATAGCTCGACATCTAGACATTTAAGGTACTACTTCTCCCCCTTTGACAGCAACATGCAAAAAGGGGCGAAGGCGACTAGAAGAACAACAAGGAAATCACTCATGGCGGATGTCAACATCATCAACCACCCCCTCAAAGAACTTGGTGTACTCGTCATGAGATGGAAACCCGAAGGAGGAAGTGGACGGTGCAGAGGGAATGGGATCATCATCGCTCACTGGACTCCCATGGTCGCGAAGGCGCTGCTTGAGCTGGTTCTTGGAGAGAATGAGGCACTTCTGAACATCATGGTTTTGCTGACAGTTAAAGGTGATAGCCTTCATAATAGCAGACTGAGCCTTGCCCGAGAACGAGGCCACACGGCCACGAGGCACGGTCGAGGAGGAAGGCATGGAGGACACTTTGGGCTGAGTCCCAATAGCAGACCTCCTGGGATGAGTAGGTGCAGCAGACGAGGTAGGAGCTGACATGCGCATATGAGCCGGAGGTTTCCAAATGGAATGCACAACAGTCTTGGCAACCTCAAAGGGGCAGTGTGATCAATCAGCGCCTGAATGAATGGAGCATGAGGGAATTGGCGCGACTGAAGAAAGCTGGATACACAGATCTCATGCCAAATGTAATGGGTCGTGTCAAGTGGCTTAATTTGTAGGCTTGTCATGCATACGTACCCTCAAATCAATGCAGTAGTTGCGAGCCCTCGAGCGATCTCCCTTCTTAAGATAGAGAGTGTGAAGCACACACTGATAAAGAATGTAGTATGGAGACGTGAACATGGATACCTCATTAGGTGGATACACACGTTCCTCCAGGGTGAGCTGAGTGATAGGCTTAACAAGAGGCATGCAATCATCGATCCCCTTTGGCTTATGTAGTGGATCCAGACTGTGGATCTGATGGCCAACACCAGAAAATCCCAAAATCTAAACAAAACGGTCATAGGTGGCGCTCAACATAGTATCGCCGGTCATCCAGGTGAGTGTGTTGTTTGGACCCAAGAAACAAGTGGCATAGGACTGAAGGATGGCAGCTTCATTCCAGTCACACTTGAAGGTCATTGCCGGACCGAGAGTCATATCATCAATGATCTTGACGGTGTTGTCAGGAAACATGGCAGGATGACCGCGGAGGAATTGAAGATCCAAGTATTTATGAGGAGCAAGTCCATGACCGTGGACGAAGCTAGAGTACAGATCCTACTGCATGCGAGTACGGAACCTAGGATCCTCTGCATCAGCCACCATCTCATACGGGTTGGTATCTGCTACCTCTTGAGCTTGCGCTGGTTTTTCCCTTGAAGAGGAAAGGGTGATGCAACAAAGTAGAGTAAGTATTTCCCTCAGTTTTGAGAACCAAGGTATCAATCCAGTAGGAGACAACGCGCAAGCTACCAAATACCTACACAAACAAACACCAACTTGCACCCAACGCGATAAAGAGGTTGCCAATCCCTTCACAGTTATTTGCAACGTGGGATCTGATAGAGATAGATAAACGACAAGTAATGTTTTTGGTATTTTTGGTTTACGGAACGGAAAGTAAAAGATTGCAAGGAAAAAAATAGGAAACTAAAAGTGTAGATCGGAAACTTATATGATGGAAAATAGACCCGGGGGCCATAGGTTTCACTAGAGGCTTCTCTCAAGAAAGGAATTATTACGGTGGGTGAACAAATTACTGTCGAGCAATTGATAGAAAAGCGCAAAGTTATGACGATATCTAAGGCAATGATCATGAAAATAGGCATCACGTCCATGTCAAGTAGACCGAAATGATTCTGCATCTACTACTGTTACTCCACACATCGACCGCTATCCAGCATGCATCTAGAGTATTAAGTTCATAAAGAATGGAGTAACGCCTTAAGCAAGATGACATGATGTAGAGTAATTAACTCAAGCAATATGATGAAAACCCCATCTTGCAAAGATATCAAATCATGCATATAAGAATTCAGAGGAGATTCAAATAATATTCATAGATAAGCTGATCATAAATCCACAATTCATCGGATCTTGGCAAACAGACCGCAAAAGAGTATTACATCGAATAGATCTCCAAGAACATCGAGGAGAACTTTGTATTGAGAATCAAAGAGAGAGAAGAAGCCATCTAGCTACTTGCTATGGACCTGTAGGTCTATGGTAAACTACTCACGCTTCATCGAAGAGGTAATGGTGTTGATGTAGAAGCCCTCCGTGATTAAATCCCCCTCCGGCAGGATGCCGGAAAAGGCCCCAAGATGGGATCTCACGAGTACAGAAGTTTGCGGCGGTGGAAAAGTGGTTTCTCAGCTCCCCTGGAAGTTTTTGGGGAATATGAGAATATATAGGAGGAAGATCTAGGTCGGGGGGTCACCGAGGGGCCCATAAGGTTGGGGGTGCCCTACCCCCTGGGCACGCCCTCCACCCTTGTGGCCGCCTCGTGGCTCTTATGACTTGCACTCCAAGTCTCCTGGGTGTCTTCAGGTCCAAGAAAAATCATCGCAAAAGTTATATTCCGTTTGGTATTCCTTTTCTGTGAAACTCTAAAACAAGGAAAAACAGAAACTGGCACTGGGCTCTAGATTAATAGGTTAGTCCCAAAATCATATAAAATAGCATATTAATGCATATAAAACATCCAAAACAGATAATATAATAGCATGGAACAATCAAAAATTATAGATATGTTGGAGACGTATCAAGCATCCCCAAGCTTAATTCCTGCTCGTCCTCGAGTAGGTAAATGATAAAAACAGATTTTTTTTTTTGATGTGGAATGCTACCTAACATATTTATCCATGTAATTCTCTTTATTGTGGCATGAATGTTCAGATCCGTAAGATTGAAAATAAAAGTTTAATATTGACATAAAAACAATAATACTTCAAGCATACTACTAGAATAATTATGTCTTCACAAAATAACATGGCCAAAGAAAGCTTATCCCTACAAAATCATATAGTCTGGATATGCTCCATCTTCATCACGCAAAATATTCAAATCATGCACAACCCCGATGACGAGCCAAGCAATTGTTTCATACTTTTGACGTTCTCAAACTTTTTCAACTTTCACGCAATACATGAGCGTGAGGCATGGACATAGAACTATAGGTGGAATAGACGGTGGTTGTGGAGAAGACAAAAAGAAGGAGATAGTCTCACATCAACTAGGCGTAATAACAGGCTATGGAGATGCCCATCAATAGATATCAATCTGAGTGAGTAGGGATTGCCATGCAAAGGACGCACTAGAGCTATAAGTTTATGAAAGCTCAAAAAGAAACTAAGTGGGTGTGCATCCAACTCGCTTGCTCACGAAGACCTAGGGCATTTTGAGGAAGCCCATCATTGGAATATACAAGCCAAGTTCTATAATGAATAATTCCCACTAGTATATGGAAGTGATATCATCGGAGACTCTCTATCATGAAGATCATGGTGCTACTTTGAAGCACAAGTGTGGCAAAAGGGTAGTAACATTGTCCCTTCTCTCGTTTCTCTCATTTTTTGTTGGGCCTTCTCTCATTTTTTTGGCCTCTTTTTTTATTTTTCGTCCGGAGTCTCATCCCGACTTGTGGGGGAATCATAGTCTCCATCATCCTTTCCTCATTTGGGACAATGCTCTAATAATGAAGATCATCACACTTTAATTTACTTACAACTCAAAAATTACAACTCGATACTTAGAACAAAGTATGACTCTATGTGAATGCCTCCAGCGGTGTACCGGGATTTGCAATGAATCAAGAGTGACATGCATGAAAGAATTATGAACGGTCGCTTTGCCACAAATATGATGTCGACTACATGATCATGTAAAGCAATATGACAATGATGGAATGTGTCATAATAAATGGAACGGTGAAAAGTTGCATGGCAATATATCTCGGAATGGCTATGGAAATGCCATAATAGGTAGGTATCGTGGCTGTTTTGAGGAAGGATATGTGGTGGGTTTATGGTACCGGTGAAAGTTGCACAGTACTAGAGAGGCTAGCAATGGCGGAAAAGTGAGAGTGCGTATAATCCATGGACTCAACATTAGTCATAAAGAACTCACATACTTATTGCAAATATCTATTAGTTATCGAAACAAAGTACTACGTGCATGCTCCTAGGGGGATAGATTGGTAGGAAAAGACCATCGCTCGTCCCCGACCGCCACTCATAAGGAAGACGATCAATAAATAAATCATGCTCCGACTTCATCACATAACGGTTCACCATATGTGCATGCTACGGGACTCACAAACTTTAACAGAAGTATTTCTCAAATTCACAACTACTTACTAGCATGACTCTAATATCACCATCTTCATATCTCAAAACAATCATAAGGAATCAAACTTCTCATAGTATTCAATGCACTCTATATGAAAGTTTTTATTATATCCCTCTTGGATGCCTATCATATTAGGACTAATTTTATAACCAAAGCAAATTACCATGCTGTTCTAAAGACTGTCAAAATAATATAAGTGAAGTACGAGAGTTCATCAATTTCTATAAAATAAAACTGCCGCCGTGCTCTAAAAAGATATAAGTGAAGAACTAGAGCAATTTTGCCTAGCTCAAAAGATATAAGTGAAGCACATAGAGTATTCTAATAAATCACGATTCATGTGTGTCTCTCCCAAAAGGTGTGCAAACTAAAAAGCAAAGACTCAAATCATACAAGATGCTCCAAGCAAAACATATATCATGTGGTGAATAAAAATATAGCCTCAAGTAAAGTTACCGATAAACGAAGACGAAAGAGGGGATGCCTTCCCGGGGCATCCCCAAGCTTAGGCTCTTTGGCCTCCTTGAATATTACATTGGGGTGCCTTGGGCATCCCCAAGCTTAGGCTCTTGCCACTCCTTATTCCATAGTCCATCAAATCCTTACCCAAAACTTGAAAACTTCCCAACACAAAACTTCAACAGAAAATCTCGTAAGCTCAGTTAGTATAAGAAAATAAATCACCACTTTTGGTACTGTTGTGAACTAATTCTTTATTTGTATTGGTGTAATATCTGCTGTGTTCCAACTTTTCCATGGTTCATACCCCCCGATACTAGTCATGGATGCTTCAAAATAAGCAAACAACACGCGAAAAACAGAATCTGTCAAAAATAGAATAGTCTGTAGCAATCTGGATATTTCGAATACTTCTGTAACTCTAAAAATCCTGAGAAAATAGGAAGTCCTAGGCATTTGTTTATTAATCTTCTGCAAAAAGAATCAGTATTTTTTGCATTCCTCCTAAAAATGATAATTGTTTTCGTGAGTGCAAAAGTTTCTGTTTTTCAGCAAGATCAAATCAACTATCACCGTAGGCTATCCCATAGGTTTTACTTGGCACAAACACTAATTAAAACACAAAACCACAGCTAACCAGAAGCTAGATGAAATATTTATTGCAAAACAGAACCTAAAGAGCAAAAACAAAAATATAGTTGGGTTGCCTCCCAACAAGCGCTATTGTTTAACGCCCCTAGCTAGGCATAAAACACGAATAGATCTAGGTGTAATCATAATAATAATAAGGCAAATCTCAAAAACTCATCTCATACTCCCTTCATTCAACAACAAGTTTTCTTTGAGGTAAGAAAAAGTAATCAAAGGGGCTAAATTTAATGGGATAAGAATCCCCAAGATCGATCCCGAGAGGAATTGGTTCCTCCTTCGGCCCTTCATATTGTCTGACCAACTCATCATTATAAGCATTCTTTGGCAAAAAGACATGAGCTTGTGTCCAAGAGAGAAACCCAATCCGTTTTTTTGAATAGAAAAATCATCATTAAGCTCAGAAATCTTATTGACTAAAACATCGGTAGAACCTTCTTTCTTAAATTTTTGTTATAAGCAACATGATCTAAAGACCGTAAAGGCATTATATCCTCTTGATTAAAGAGAATTCCCTCTATGGGAGGACGACCACCATCTACTTTATATGAGCGAAAATTTCACTAGCTTTTTTCATAATAAATCTAAACTCACGAGCTAGGAATATAATGGCGGCGCGCTTAACCAAAGAATGCTCAATATTAGAAAACTCTAGAAAAATCCTTTGTATGGATGGATGCATATGAACAAATTGTCTTTCAAGTTCAACACCAAGTAAAGATATAGCATCCGCAAGGCTAATAGTTTTATGGAGGATAGATCCACCCATAGTGGGCAGTGCACCGGTACAAGTAAAGAAATCTTGAATAACCCCCTTTCCAATAATATTTCCACTACCTATGCGGAATTTCTTAGCGTGCAAGATAGTAGTTTCTTCATGTGGATCAGAATTAGCAAAAGCATCAAAGTTTCCCCCACCCTTACTACTATCCTTTTTAGCAATAACCTCCCCAGTTTCAGACATGGTGGCGGCAAAATGACCAAACAAGCAACGGAGAAGACGAACGGAAGAAGGGCGAAGAAAAGGCGAATCTTTTTGAAAATCGTTTAAGAAGTGGGGGAGAGGAAAATGAGAGGCGAATGGAGAATAATGTAAGACGAAGAATGAGAGTTTATGATGGGTACTTGGTATGTCTCGGCTTGGCGTAGATCTCCCCAGCAATGGCGCTAGAAATCCTTCCTGCTACCTCTTGAGCTTGTGTTGGCTCTTCCCTTGAAGAGGAAAGGGTGATGCAGCAAAGCAGAGTAAGTATATCACTCAGTTTTGAGAACCAAGGTATCAATCCAGTAGGAGACAATGCGCAAGCCACCGAATACCTGCACAAACAAACACTAACTTGCACCCAACGCAATAAAGGGGTTGTCAATCCCTTCACGGTTATTTGCAACGTGAGATCTGATAGAGATAAATAAACGACAAAGTAATGTTTTTGGTATTTTCGGTTTATGGAATGGAAAGTAAAAGATTGCAAAGAAAGTAAATAGGAAACTAAAAGTGTAAATCAGAAACTTATATGATGGAAAATAGACCCGGGGGCCATAGGTTTCACTAGAGGCTTCTCTCAAGAAACGAATTATTATGATGGGTGAACAAATTACTGCCGAGCAATTGATAGAAAAGCGCAAAGTTATGACGATATCTAAGGCAATGATCATGAACATAGGCATCATGTCCGTGTCAAGTAGACCAAAACGATTCTGCATCTACTACTATTACTCCACACATCGACCGCTATCCAGCATGCATCTAGAGTATTAAGTTCATAAAGAATGGAGTAACGCCTTAAGCAAGTTGACATGATGTAGAGGAATTAACTCAAGCAATATGATGAAAAGCCCATCTTTCTATCCTCGATGGCAACAATACAATACGTGTCGGTTCCCCTTCTGTCACTAGGATCGAGCATCGCAAGATTGAAACCAAAGTTAAGCACTTCTCCCATTGCAAGAAAAACCAATATAGTTGGCCAAACCAAATCGATGGTTCGAAGAGACTTGCAAAGATATCAAATCATGCATATAATAATTCAGAGGAGATTCAAATAATATTCATAGATAAGCTGATCATAAATCCACAATTCATTGGATCTCGGCAAGCATGCCGCAAAAGCGTATTACATCGAATAGATCTCCAAGAACATCAAGGAGAACTTTGTATTGAGAATCAAAGAGAGAGAAGAAGCCATCTAGCTACTTGCTATGGACCCATAGGTCTGTGGTCAACTATTCATGCTTCATTGGAGAGGTAATGGTGTTGATGTAGAAGCCCTCCGTGATCGAATCCCCCTCCGACAGGATGCCGGAAAAGGCCCCAAGATGGGATCTCACGAGTACAGAAGGTTGTGGCGGTGTAAAAGTGGTTTCGTGGCTCCCCTGGAAGTTTTTGGGGTATATGAGAATATATAGGAGGAAGATCTAGGTCAGGGGGTCATCAAGGGGCCCACAAGGTTGGGGGGTGCGCCCTACCCCCCTGGGCGCGCCCTCCACCCTTCTGGCTGCCTCGTCGCTCTTCTGACTTGAACTCCAAGTCTCCTGGGTGTCTTCTGGTCCAAGAAAAATCATCGCGGAAGTTTTATTCCGTTTGGATTTCATTTGGTATTCCTTTTCTGCGAAACTCTAAAACAAGGAAAAAATAGAAACTGGCATTAGGCTCTAGGTTAATAGGTTAGTTCCAAAATTCATATAAAATAGCATATTAATGCATATAAAACATCCAAAACAGATAATATAATAGCATGGAACAAACAAAAATTACAGATACGTTGGAGACGTATCAGTATCCCGCCGGAACTCAAGATATGGACCGGCCCCCACTGTCTTAAAATCGTGAGTGAGGCGATCCCCACTGAACGGGGTCTCCATGGAGATGTGATGACCATGGACAACGGACATTGCAGAGCCCCATACCGAAGGCACAGGTGCCCTCCGTGTGCCCGGTTTCGACTGACCAACGTAACTCATAGGAGAAATGTCCTCTTCCTCCCGAACATAGTCCACATCATCCGGATCAGAGGCCGACGGACTGGGTGAGGGAGCCCGATGCTTCGGACGGCTACGACTGGGTCTGGTGGTGGTCTTCTTCTTCTTAGGCCGGACATGTTCCTCGGAGTCAGTAGAACCTTGTCGGTGATCAACTAGAATGGATACAAGATAGGGACACCGATGAGAAGTATCCCAAGAAGACATGAACAAGGATAAAACAATTAAATGAGTGGGGATGTGGACAATTTGTACAGAACCATAGGACAAGTCCGAGTGTTAGATCAAAATATCGACATACCCATGGTTAATTTGTTTAGCCAAGTGCATAGAGAGTAATGTGGACTAGTCAAGTGACATCAAATTGATAGAGGGACATATACATCAAGAGAGTACGCACATGATTTTACCGGAACCCTAGAATAGTTGAATCAAAGCAATATTAGGTAAGAACAGAGGTAGCCATAACCCGGGATGAAGGAGGAGGACCACATTGCTTGGTGCGCGCCATGAAGAACTCCGGAGGCCGACACTCGATCCCACACCCAAACCGGCCCTTCCCGAGTGATTCGCACCACCACCCAGGAAATGGATTGGGTGGGAGAGTAGATCAGGGAGAGACGAGGGAGTGGAGGAGAGATCGAAGGAAGGAGGAGATGGCCGGGGCGGGCCGGGGCACAGCCCGGCGGCGGTATGAGAATAGGTGGGGGAGCGAGAAGAGATGGGGGAAGCTGCCCCTAAAGCCTGAGCCACCCCCCTCGGGAGGTTTATGTGAGGTGTGTGCGTACGAGCCGGACATCCGAGGGTCAAGCCCGGATATTCGGCGACTTGGGGGCAGAGAACGAATATTCAGGGCCCGGATGTTCGGCCACTGGAAGAGCCCGAACGATTGTGAGCAGAAGAAACTGCCAGGGCCCGAATGTCCGGCAGTGAGGCCGGATGTCCGACCACTAGATAGAGATACTTTTCATAGAGGGTATGTGAGGAAGTATCTTTTATGGGTCATAAGTGATATATGATATAGATTCCGCCAAGGAGATTTAGAGATGTAGTTTCTCAAAAAAATAGGGCTATAGTACGATGAGCAAGATACCCAATAACATTAAGCTTAGAAAGATTCATATAAGCAATACACGAGCGGTGACCGAAGTCACCATGTTTGAGCATATGTGACATATGACCACAAAGATTTGAACCTTGGATACATAGTCACCACTCCATCATTTAAAGCACCCTTGTTTGAAAACCATGGTAACTTTGAGAGTGTTTGTTCTATTTATGCATTATATAGGGTGAGAGTACTCATGAGTTGAATGTCTCCCACTAAATATATGCCTACATCAAAACAAGACATGAAGTAAATACATGCATGGGTACTAGATTTCACATAATGCTATCAAGCTCCAAGATACCAAGTTCATGCCTAAATTGACAAAACCTTGCTTCATCCAATGGTTTGGTGAAAATATCGGCGAGTTGCAGATCTGTACCAACATGAGAAATATCAATGTCACCCTTTTGCACATTGTCTCTCAAGAAGTGATACCTAATATCATTATGCTTTGTGCGAGGGTGGTCAATAGGAATCTCAGCAATCTTGATGGCACTTTCATTATTGCATAGAAGAGGCACATGTCTATAGGTGATACCTGATACGGCTCCAACGTATCTATAATTTTTGATTGGTCTGTGCTGTTATATTATCAATCTTGGATGTTTTATAATCATTTTATAGTCATTTTATATCATTTTTTGGTACTAACCTATTAACATAGTGCCAAGTGCCAGTTGCTGTTTTTTTGCATGTTTTCTACATTGCAGAAAATCAATACCAAACGGAGTCCAAATGCAATGAAACTTTATGGAGATTTTTTATGGACCAGAAGACACCTAATCGGCCAAGGCTGCGCCTGGGGGTGCTCCGAGGAGAGCACAACCCACCAGGGCACGCCAGGAGGCCCAGGCGCGCCCTGGTGGGTTGTGCCCACCTCGGGTGCTCCCCGGACCACCTCTTTGCTCTATAAATACCCCAATATTCCAGAAACCCTAGGGGGGTCGACGAAAATCAATTCCAGCTGCTGCAGAGTCCAGAACCACCAGATCCAATGTAGACACCATCACGGAGGGGTTCACCACCTCCATTGGTGCCTCTCCGATGATGTGTGAGTAGTTCTTTGTAGACCTTAGGGTCCGTAGTTAGTAGCTAGATGGCTTCCTCTCTCTCGCTTGATTCTCAATACAATGGTCTCTTGGAGATCCATATGATGTAACTCTTTTTGCGGTGTGTTTGTTGGGATCGCATCAACTTTGAGTTTATGATCAGATCTATCTTTTTATATCCATGAATGCTATTTGAGTTTCTTTGATCCCTTATATGCATGATTGCTTATAGCCTTGTCTTTCTTCTCCGATATTTGGGTTTTGTTTGGCCAACTTGATCTATTTATCTTGCAATGGGAAGAGGTGCTTTGTAGTGGGTTCGATCTTACGGCGCTTGATCCCAGTGACAGAAGGGGAATCGACACGTATGTATCGTTGCTACTATTAAAAAGCCTATGGGAAGAATTAATGATGTTCTTATTCTTGAAAATAGGAATTATGTGCCCATAGATTTTATTGTTCTTGGTATTGATTGCAATCCGTCTTGTCCAATTATTCTTAGTAGACCGTTTTTACGCACTATTGGTGCTGTGATTGATATGAAAGAAGGCAATATTAAGTTCCAATTTCCGATATTTGGGTTTTGTTTGTCCAACTTGATCTATTTATCTTGTAATGGGAAGAGGTGCTTTGTAGTGGGTTCGATCTTACAGTGCTTGATCCCAGTGATAGAAGGGGAACCGACACGTATGTATCATTCCTATTAAGGATAAAACGATGGGGTCTATCTCTACATAGATAGATCTTGTCTACATCATGTCATCGTTCTTATTGCATTACTCCGTTTCTCCATGAACTTAATACACTAGATGCATGTTGGATAGCGGTCGATGTGTGGAGTAATAGTAGTAGATGCAGACATGAGTCGGCCTACTAATCTTGGATGTGATGCCTATATAATGATCATTGCCTGGATATTGTCATGAGTATTTGAAGTTCTATAAATTGCCCAATAGTAATTTGTTTACCCACCGTTTGCTATTTTTCTCGAGAGAAGCCACTAGTGAAACCTACAGCCCCCGGGTCGCTTTCTCATATTATTTGTCTTCGTGATCTATTTTATTTGCCTTTTATTTTCAGATCTACTAAACCAAAAATACAAAAATATATTGCTGCAATTTATTTTATTTGGTGTTCGATCTATCAATATTTACAACTCTCTCACGTTCGTTTGCCAATTTCTGGCGCCGTTACCCAAAAGGGATTGACAACCCCTTTTACATGTCGGGTTGCAAGTATTTGTTATTTGTGTACAGGTGCTATTTACGTTGTGTTGCTTGGTTCTCCTACTGGTTCGATAACTTCCGTTTCATATCTGAGGGAAATACCTACCGCCGCTGTGCTGCATCATCTCTTCCTCTTTGGGGAAATACTGGCATAGCTTCAAGCGACATCAAAAGGAATTTCTGGCGCCGTTGTCGGGGGGATCTTCAACATATACCAGGTTTCTAATCACAAATCTCATCTCCTCGCAATTTACATTATTCGCCATTTTCCTCTCATTTTCCTCTCCCCTACAAAAAATTGTCGTTTTATTCGCCCCTCTTCTTCGTTCGCCGTTTTCTTGCCAATTCTGTTTTTAAGTGCAATCTTGTTGCGTAGTCATCATGACTCAAGAGAACACAAAGTTGTGCGATTTCTCAAATACCAACAACAATGATTTTATTGGCACTCCGCTTGCTCCTCCTGCCACTAGTGCGGAGTCTTGTGATATTAATACTGCTTTGTTGAATCTTGTTATGAAAGATCAATTTTCTGGTACTCCTAATGAGGATGCAGCGTCACATCTTAATTGAAGGAAATATGCCCTAGAGGCAATAATAAAGTTATTATTTATTTCCTTATAATCATGATAAATGTTTATTATTCATGCTAGAATTGTATTTACCGGAAACATAATACATGTGTGAATACATAGACAAACAAAGTGTCACTAGTATGCCTCTACTTGACTAGCTCGTTAATCAAAGATGGTTATGTTTCCTAACCATGAACAATGAGTTGTTATTTGATTAACGAGGTCACATCATTAGTAGAATGATCTGATTGACATGACCCATTCCATTAGCTTAGCACCCGATCGTTTAGTATGTTGCTATTGCTTTCTTCATGACTTATACATGTTCCTATAACTATGAGATTATGCAACTCCCGTTTACCGGAGGAACACTTTGGGTACTACCAAACGTCACAACGTAACTGGGTGATTATAAAGGAGTACTACAGGTGTCTCCAATGGTCGATGTTGGGTTGGCGTATTTTGAGATTAGGATTTGTCACTCCGATTGTCGGAGAGGTATCTCTGGGCCCTCTCGGTAATACACATCACATAAGCCTTGCAAGCATTGCAACTAATATGTTAGTTGTGAGATGATGTATTACGGAACGAGTAAAGAGACTTGCCGGTAACGAGATTGAACTAGGTATTGGATACCGACGATCGAATCTCGGGCAAGTAACATACCGATGATAAAGGGAACAACGTATGTTGTTATGCGGTCTGACCGATAAAGATCTTCGTAGAATATGTAGGAGCCAATATGGGCATCCAGGTCCCGCTATTGGTTATTGACCGGAGACGTGTCTCGGTCATGTCTACATTGTTCTCGAACCCGTAGGGTCCGCACGCTTAAGGTTACGATGACAGTTATATTATGAGTTTACATGTTTTGATGTACCGAAGGAGTTCGGAGTCCCGGATGAGATCGGGGACATGACGAGGAGTCTCGAAATGGTCGAGACATAAAGATTCATATATTGGATGATATGGTTAGGCCAAGGGGTCAAGCCCATGAGGCTTTAGGTCGGTGCAAAAGGAGTTTTGCGGAGGCCAGGGGGCCAAACGCCGGAGACCCTGGCGTCTGGCCCTGGGCCAGACGCCGAGGCCCATGGCGTCTGGGCCAGACGCCAAGGATTGTGGCGTTTGGTCCTGGAGTCCGAGTGGGACTCTTGCCTTTCGGGCAAAACCGACTTTGAGGAGGCTTTTGCTCCAAGTTTCGACCCCGGGGCTCAACATATAAATAGAGGGGCAGGGCTAGCACCAAAGGGACAACAAGTTGATCCACGTGATCTATTCCTTAGCCGTGTGCGGCGCCCCCAGCCACCATATTCCTCGATAATACTGTAGCGGAGTTTAGGCGAAGCCCTGCTGCTGTAGTTCATCAAGATCGTCACCACGCCGTCGTGCTGACGGAACTCTTCCCCGACACTTTGCTAGATCGGAGTCCGGGGATCGTCATCGAGCTGAACGTGTGCTCGAACTCGGAGGTGTCGTAGTTTCGGTGCTTGATCGGTTGGATCGGGAAGACGTACGACTACTTCCTCTACGTTGCGTCAACGCTTCCGCAGTTGGTCTGCGTGGGTACGTAGACAACACTCTCTCCTCTCGTTGCTATGCATCACATGATCTTGCGTGTGCGTAGGAAATTTTTTGAAATTACTACGAAACCCAACAGTGGCATCCGAGCCAGGTTATTTATGTTGATGTTATATGCACGAGTAGAACACAAGTGAGTTGTGGACGATACAAGTCATACTGCCTACCAGCATGTCATACTTTGGTTCGGCGGTATTGTTGGACGAGACGACCCGGACCAACCTTACGCGTACGCTTACGCGAGACCGGTTCCCTCGACGTGCTTTGCACAGAGATGGCTTGCGGGCGACTGCCTCTCCAACTTTAGTTGAACCAAGTATGGCTACGCCCGGTCCTTGCGAAGGTTAAAACGGAGTCTATTTGACAAACTATCGTTGTGGTTTTGATGCGTAGGTGAGATTGGTTCTTATTTAAGCCCGTAGCAGCCACGTAAAACATGCAACAACAAAGTAGAGGACGTCTAACTTGTTTTTGCAGGGCATGTTGTGATGTGATATGGTCAAGGCATGATGCTGAATTTTATTGTATGAGATGATCATGTTTTGTAACCAAGTTATCGGCAACTGGCAGGAGCCATATGGTTGTCGCTTTATTGTATGCAATGCAATCGCGATGTAATGCTTTACTTTATTACTAAACGGTAGTGATAGTCGTGGAAGCATAAGATTGGCGAGACGACAACGATGCTACGATGGAGATCAAGGTGTCGCGCCGGTGACGATGGTGATCATGACGGTGCTTCGGAGATGGAGATCACAAGCACAAGATGATGATGGCCATATCATATCACTTATATTGATTGCATGTGATGTTTATCTTTTTATGCATCTTATCTTGCTTTGATTGACAGTAGCATTATAAGATGATCTCTCACTAAATTATCAAGAAGTGTTCTCCCTGAGTATGCACCGTTGCGAAAGTTCTTTGTGCTGAGACACCACGTGATGATCGGGTGTGATAGGCTCTACGTTCAAATACAACGGGTGCAAAACAGTTGCGCACGCAGAATACTCAGGTTAAACTTGACGAGCCTAGCATATGCAGATATGGCCTCGGAACACGGAGACCGAAAGGTCGAGCGTGAATCATATAGTAGATATGATCAACATAATGATGTTCACCGATGAAACTACTCCATCTCACGTGATGATCGGACATGGTTTAGTTGATTTGGATCACGTGGTCACTTAGAGGATTAGAGGGATGTCTATCTAAGTGGGAGTTCTTTAGTAATATGATTAATCGAACTTAAAATTTATCATGAACTTAGTCCCTGATAGTATCTTGCTTGTTTATGTTGATTGTAGATAGATGGCTCGTGCTGTTGTTCCGTTGAATTTTAATGCGTTCCTTGAGAAAGCAAAGTTGAAAGATGATGGTAGCAATTACACGGACTGGGTCCGTAACTTGAGGATTATCCTCATTGCTGCACAGAAGAATTACGTCCTAGAAGCACCGCTGGGTGCCATGCCTGCTGCTGGAGCAACACCAGATGTTGTGAACATCTGGCAGAGCAAAGCTGATGACTACTCGATAGTTCAGTGTGCCATGCTTTACGGCTTAGAATCGGGACTTCAACGACGTTTTGAACGTCATGGAGCATATGAGATGTTCCAGGAGTTGAAGTTAATATTTCAAGCAAATGCCCGAATTGAGAGATATGAAGTCTCCAATAAGTTCTATAGCTGCAAGATGGAGGAGAACAGTTCTGTCAGTGAGCATATACTCAAAATGTCTGGGTATAATAATCACTTGATTCAATTGGGAGTTAATCTTCCGGATGATTGCGTCATTGACAGAATTCTCCAATCACTACCACCAAGCTACAAGAGCTTCGTGATGAACTATAATATGCAAGGGATGAACAAGACTATTCCCGAGCTCTTCGCAATGCTGAAAGCTGCGGAGGTAGAAATCAAAAAGGAGCATCAAGTGTTGATGGTTAACAAAACCACTAGTTTCAAGAAAAAGGGCAAAGGAAAGAAGAAAGGGAACTTCAAGAAGAACAGCAAGCCAGTTGCTGCTCAAGAGAAGAAACCCAAGTCTGGACCTAAGCCTGAAACTGAGTGCTTCTACTGCAAGCAGACTGGTCACTGGAAGCGAAACTGCCCCAAGTATTTGGCGGATAAGAAGGATGGCAAGTTGAACAAAGGTATATGTGATATACATGTTATTGGTGTGTACCTTACTAATGCTCGCAGTAGCACCTGGGTATTCGATACTAGTTCTGTTGCTAATATTTGCAACTCGAAACAGGGGCTACGGATTAAGCGAAGATTGGCTAAGGACGAGGTGACGATGCGCGTGGGAAACGGTTCCAAAGTCGATGTGATCGCAGTCGGCACGCTACCTCTACATCTACCTTCGGGATTAATATTAGACCTAAGTAATTGTTATTTGGTGCCAGCGTTGAGCATGAACATTATATCTGGATCTTGTTTAATGCGAGACGGTTATTCATTTAAATCAGAGAATAATGGTTGTTCTATTTATATGAGTAATATCTTTTATGGTCATGCACCCTTGAAGAGTGGTCTATTCTTATTAAATCTCGATAGTAGTAATACACATATTCATAATGTTGAAACCAAAAGATGCAGAGTTGATAATGAAAGTGCAACTTATTTGTGGCACTGTCGTTTAGGTCATATCGGTATAAAGCGCATGAAGAAACTCCATACTGATGGACTTTTGGAACCACTTGATTATGAATCACTTGGTACTTGCGAACCGTGCCTCATGGGCAAGATGACTAAAACACCGTTCTCCGGTACTATGGAGAGAGCAACAGATTTGTTGGAAATCATACATACCGATGTATGTGGTCCGATGAATATTGAGGCTCGAGGCGGATATCGTTATTTTCTCACCTTCACAGATGATTTGAGCAGATATGGATATATCTACTTAATGAAGCATAAGTCTGAAACATTTGAAAAGTTCAAAGAATTTCAGAGTGAAGTTGAAAATCATCGTAACAAGAAAATAAAATTTCTACGATCTGATCGTGGAGGAGAATATTTGAGTTACGAGTTTGGTGTACATTTGAAAAACTGTGGAATAGTTTCACAACTCACGCCACCCGGAACACCACAGCGCAATGGTGTGTCCGAACGTCGTAATCGTACTTTACTAGATATGGTGCGATCTATGATGTCTCTTACAGATTTACCGCTATCATTTTGGGGTTATGCTTTAGAGACGGCCGCATTCACGTTAAATAGGGCACCATCAAAATCCGTTGAGACGACGCCTTATGAACTGTGGTTTGGCAAGAAACCAAAGTTGTCGTTTCTTAAAGTTTGGGGCTGCGATGCTTATGTGAAAAAGCTTCAACCTGATAAGCTCGAACCCAAATCGGAGAAATGTGTCTTCATAGGATACCCAAAGGAAACTGTTGGGTACACCTTCTATCACAGATCCGAAGGCAAGACATTCGTTGCTAAGAATGGATCATTTCTAGAGAAGGAGTTTCTCTCGAAAGAAGTGAGTGGGAGGAAAGTGGAACTTGACAAGGTAACTGTACCTGCTCCCTTACTGGAAAGTAGTTCATCACAGAAAACTGTTTCAGTGACACCTACACCAGTTAGTGAGGAAGCCAATGATAATGATCATGAAACTTCAGATCAAGAAACTACTGAACTTCGTAGATCAACCAGAGTAAGATCCGCGCCAGAGTGGTACGGTAATCCTGTTCTGGAAGTCATGCTACTAGATCATGATGAACCTACGAACTATGAAGAAGCGATGGTGAGCCCAGATTCCGCAAAGTGGCTTGAAGCCATGAAATCTGAGATGGGATCCATGTATGAGAACAAAGTATGGACTTTGGTTGACTTGCCCGATGATCAGCAAGCAATTGAGAATAAATGGATCTTTAAGAAGAAGACTGACGCTGATGGTAATGTTACTGTCTACAAAGCTCGACTTGTCGCAAAAGGTTTTCGGCAAGTTCAAGGGATTGACTACGATGAGACCTTCTCACCCGTAGCGATGCTTAAGTCCGTCCGAATCATGTTAGCGATTGCCGCATTTTATGATTATGAAATTTGGCAGATGGATGTCAAAACTGCATTCCTGAATGGATTTCTGGAAGAAGAGTTGTATATGATGCAACCGGAAGGTTTTGTCGATCCAAAGGGAGCTAACAAAGTGTGCAAGCTCCAGCGATCCATTTATGGACTGGTGCAAGCCTCACGGAGTTGGAATAAACGTTTTGATAGTGTGATCAAAGCATTTGGTTTTATACAGACTTTCGGAGAAGCCTGTATTTACAAGAAAGTGAGTGGGAGCTCTGTAGCATTTCTGATATTATATGTGGATGACATATTACTGATTGGAAATGATATAGAATTTCTGGATAGCATAAAGGGATACTTGAATAAAAGTTTTTCAATGAAAGACCTCGGTGAAGCTGCTTACATATTAGGCATTAAGATCTATAGAGATAGATCAAAACGCTTAATTGGACTTTCACAAAGCACATACCTTGACAAAATTTTGAAGAAGTTCAAAATGGATCAAGCGAAGAAAGGGTTCTTGCATGTGTTACAAGGTGTGAAATTGAGTAAGACTCAATGCCCGACCACTGCAGAAGATAGAGAGAATATGAAAGATGTTCCCTATGCATCAGCCATAGGATCTATCATGTATGCAATGCTGTGTACCAGACCTGATGTATGCCTTGCTATAAGTTTAGCAGGGAGGTACCAAAGTAATCCAGGAGTGGATCACTGGACAGCGGTCAAGAACATCCTGAAATACCTGAAAAGGACTAAGGGTATGTTTCTCGTATATGGAGGTGACAAAGAGCTCATCGTAAAAGGTTACGTTGATGCAAGCTTTGACACTGATCCGGACGATTCTAAATCGCAAACCGGATACGTGTTTACATTAAACGGTGGAGCTGTCAGTTGGTGCAGTTCTAAACAAAGCGTCGTAGCGGGATCTACATGTGAAGCGGAATACATAGCTGCTTCGGAAGCAGCAAATGAAGGAGTCTGGATGAAGGAGTTCATATCCGATCTAGGTGTCATACCTAGCGCATCGGGTCCAATGAAAATCTTTTGTGACAATACTGGTGCAATTGCCTTGGCAAAGGAATCCAGATTTCACAAAAGGACCAAACACATCAAGAGACGCTTCAACTCCATCCGGGATCTAGTCCAGGTGGGAGACATAGAGATTTGCAAGATACATACGGATCTGAATGTTGCAGACCCGTTGACTAAGCCTCTTCCACGAGCAAAACATGATCAGCACCAAGGCTCCATGGGTGTTAGAATCATTACAGTGTAATCTAGATTATTAACTCTAGTGCAAGTGGGAGACTGAAGGAAATATGCCCTAGAGGCAATAATAAAGTTATTATTTATTTCCTTATAATCATGATAGATGTTTATTATTCATGCTAGAATTGTATTTACCGGAAACATAATACATGTGTGAATACATAGACAAACAAAGTGTCACTAGTATGCCTCTACTTGACTAGCTCGTTAATCAAAGATGGTTATGTTTCCTAACCATGAACAATGAGTTGTTATTTGATTAACGAGGTCACATCATTAGTAGAATGATCTGATTGACATGATCCATTCCATTAGCTTAGCACCCGATCGTTTAGTATGTTGCTATTGCTTTCTTCATGACTTATACATGTTCCTATAACTATGAGATTATGCAACTCCCATTTATCGGAGGAACACTTTGGGTACTACCAAACGTCACAACGTAACTGGGTGATTATAAAGGAGTACTACAGGTGTCTCCAATGGTCGATGTTGGGTTGGCGTATTTCGAGATTAGGATTTGTCACTCCGATTGTCGGAGAGGTATCTCTGGGCCCTCTCGGTAATACACATCACATAAGCCTTGCAAGCATTACAACTAATATGTTAGTTGTGAGATGATGTATTACGGAACGAGTAAAGAGACTTGCCAGTAACGAGATTGAACTAGGTATTGGATACCGACGATCGAATCTCGGGCAAGTAACATACCGATGATAAAGGGAACAACGTATGTTGTTATGCGGTCTAACCGATAAAGATCTTCGTAGAATATGTAGGAGCCAATATGGGCATCCAGGTCCCGCTATTGGTTATTGACCGGAGACGTGTCTCGGTCATGTCTACATTGTTCTCGAACCCGTAGGGTCCGCACGCTTAAGGTTACGATGACAGTTATATTATGAGTTTACATGTTTTGATGTACCGAAGGAGTTCGGAGTCCCGGATGAGATCGGGGACATGACGAGGAGTCTCGAAATGGTCGAGACGTAAAGATTCATATATTGGATGATATGGTTAGGCCAAGGGGTCAAGCCCATGAGGCTTTAGGTCGGTGCAAAAAGGAGTCTTGCGGAGGCCAGGGGGCCAAACGCCGGAGACCCTGGCATCTGGCCCTGGGCCAGACGCCGAGGCCCATGGCGTCTGGGCCAGACGCCAAGGATTGTGGCGTTTGGTCCTGGAGTCCGAGTGGGACTCTTGCCTTTCGGGAAAAACCGATTTTGAGGAGGCTTTTGCTCCAAGTTTCGACCCCGGGGCTCAACATATAAATAGAGGGGCAGGGCTAGCACCAAAGACACAAGAAGTTGATCCACGTGATCTATTCCTTAGCCGTGTGCGGCGCCCCCAGCCACCATATTCCTCGATAATACTGTAGCGGAGTTTAGGCGAAGCCCTGCTGCTGTAGTTCATCAAGATCGTCACCACGCCGTCGTGCTGACGGAACTCTTCCCCGACACTTTGCTGGATCGGAGTCCGGGGATCGTCATCGAGCTGAACGTGTGCTCGAACTCGGAGGTGCCGTAGTTTCGGTGCTTGATCGGTTGGATCGAGAAGACGCACAACTACTTCCTCTACGTCGTGTCATCGCTTCCGCAGTCGGTCTGCGTTGGGTACGTAGACAATACTCTCCCCTCGTTTCTATGCATCACATGATCTTACGTGTGCGTAGGAATTTTTTTGAAATTACTACGAAACCCAACATTAATATCTTCGTGGAATTATGCGATATGAAAAAGAAAAAAAGATGTGGACAATGATGTTGTGAAGATGAAGTTATTTTCGTTTTCTTTGCGTGATTCTACAAAAATTTGGTTCTCTTCTTTGCCTCGCAATAGTGTCGATTCTTGGAATAAGTGCAAAGATTCTTTTATCACTAAGTATTTTTCGCCTGCAAAAATTATTTCCCTTAGAACCTAGATAATGAATTTCAAGCAACTTGAACATGAGCATGTTGCACAATCTTGGGAAAGGATGGAAATGATGCTAAGGAATTGCCCAACTCATGGGTTAAATCTTTGGGTGATCATACAAATTTTTTATGCGGGATTGAATTTTGTTTCTCGTAATATTTTAGATTCCGCCGCGGGTGGTACTTTTATGGAAATTACTTTGGGTAAAACCACCAAATTGCTTGATAATATCATGGCAAATTATTCACAATGGCATACTGAAAGAGCTCCTACTAGTAAAAAAGTTAATTCGATTGAAGAAATTTCTTCATTGAGTGAAAAAGTTGATGCTCTTATGAAAATGGTTGGTAGTAAAAGTGCTCCTATTGATTTGAATGATATGCCTTTGTATACTTTGATTGAGCAAACTAGTGATGTCGTAGATGTGAATTTTATCTCTCGAAATAATTTCAACAACAATGCTTATAGAGGTAATTTTAATCCTGGGCCTTTTCCTAGTAATTCCTCTAATAATTATGGTAATTCCTATGGAAATCCTTATAATAATAATAATAGGAACACCTCTGATCTTGAGAATAATATTAATAAATTTATCAACATGCAAAAAGTTTTCAACACTACCATAGAAGAAAAGTTGAGTAAGATTGATGATTTGTCTAGAAGTGTTGATAGAATCTCTCATGATGTGGAAAGTCTCAAGATGAAAAATTTTGTGCCTAAGGTAGAAGAATCAATTAAATCTCTCTATGTTTCTATGGATGAAAGTAAGAAAAGAACCGCTATGCTTAGAGCTAAAAGAGATTTTTTAGAAAAACGTTTTCTAGTGATTACTTTCGTAAAAGTGATGAAGATCTTAAAATGATTGGTGTTTCTTCTATCGATTCCTTGTTTAGTAAAGTTAAAATTGATGAAAAAGGGACTGGAGAAGAGTCAACTTTAGTTAGAAGGTGTCCTGATGATTCATAGGGTGAAAATTTTGTTGAGAAAATTGATAAAAGTGGGTTTGAAGAGGTCAAGACTTTAACTAGTGATGTGCCCACTCTTTTGGATTACAAAGACTTTAATTATGATAGTTGTTATTTGATTGGTTGTATTTATTTTTTGCAATCCATGATAAATTCACCCCATGCTTATGAACAAAATAAATCTTTTACTAAACATATTGTTGATGCTATGATGAAAGCTTTAGAAGAAAAGTTGGAATTAGAAGTTTCAATTCCTAGAAAATTGCATGGTGAATGGGAACCTACTATCAAAGTCAAGATTAAAAATTGTGAGTGTTTTGCTTTGTGTGACTTGGGTGCTAGTGTTTCTACAATTTCAAAATCTTTATGTGATGTGCTTGGTCTTACCGATATTGAATCATGTTCTTTGAATTTGCACTTGGAGGATTCTACTATTAAAAAGCCTATGGGAAGAATTAATGATGTTCTTATTCTTGAAAATAGGAATTATGTGCCCATAGATTTTATTGTTCTTGGTATTGATTGCAATCCGTCTTGTCCAATTATTCTTGGTAGACCATTTTTACGCACTATTGGTGCTGTGATTGATTTGAAAGAAGGCAATATTAAGTTCCAATTTCCGATATTTGGGTTTTGTTTGGCCAACTTGATCTATTTATCTTGCAATGGGAAGAGGTGCTTTGTAGTGGGTTCGATCTTACAGTGCTTGATCCCAGTGATAGAAGGGGAACCGACACGTATGTATCATTCCTATTAAGGATAAAACGATGGGGTCTATCTCTACATAGATAGATCTTGTCTACATCATGTCATCGTTCTTATTGCATTACTCTATTCTCCATGAACTTAATACACTAGATGCATGCTGGATAGCAGTCGATGTGTGGAGTAATAGTAGTAGATGCAGGCAGGAGTCGGTCTACTAATCTTGGACGTGATGCCTATATAATGATCATTGCCTGGATATCATCATGAGTATTTGAAGTTCTATCAATTGCCCAATAGTATTTTGTTTACCCACCATTTGCTATTTTTCTCGAGAGAAGCCACTAGTGAAACCTACGACCCCCGGGTCTCTTTCTCATATTATTTGCCTTCGTGATCTATTTTATTTTCCTTTTATTTTCAGATCTACTAAACCAAAAATACAAAAATACCTTGCTGCAATTTATTTTATTTGGCGTTTGATCTATCAATATTTACAACTCTCTCACGTTCATTTTCCAATTTCTGGCATGATTACCCAAAAGGGATTGACAACCCCTTTTACACGTCAGGTTGCGAGTATTTGTTATTTGTGTGCAGGTGTTGTTTACGTTGTGTTGCTTGGTTCTCCTACTGGTTCGATAACCTTGGTTTCATATCTAAGGGAAATACCTACCGCCGCAGTGTTGCATCATCCCTTCCTCTTTGGGGAAATACCGACGTAGCTTCAAGCGACATCAATACCATAACCCTTTCAATTTTGCCTCATCCATAGTAATTGAGTTGCAGAACTTGCGGTTGCAATGTACTCGGCTTCGGAGGTGGATAGAGAAACACAATTCTGCTTCATCGAGGACCAACTTACCAAGGAGTGTCCAAGAAATTGACATGCATTGGAGGTAGACTTCCTTCCCACTTTGTCTCCGGCCCAATCCGCATTCGTGTACCCAATGAGATCAAACTTGGCATCCTTGGAGTACCATAGACCCAACTTTGGGGTGTGAACAAGGTATCTAAGATTATGCTTAACCGCCTTATGATGACTTTCCCTTGGGGAAGCTTGAAATCTTGCACATATGCCTACACTTAACATGATGTCTGGTCTAGATGCACAAAGATAAAGCAATGAACCAATCATAGAACGGTAAATAGACGGGTCAAAAGGAATACCGTTGGTGTCTTCAGTGAGAACAAGTTTTGTAGGCATGGGTGTCTTACATGGGCTAACATTTGTCATGTCAAACTTCCCTAGAATATCCTTGAGATATTTTGTTTGAGATAACAAAATTCCTTCTTGAAATTGTTGTATTTGAAATCCGAGAAAGAACTTCAAGTCCGCATTGAGTGACATCTCAAAGGTCTTGGTCATGGAGGCCGCAAACTTCTTGCACAAATGAATGTTAGGAGAACCAAAATTGATGGCGTCTACATAGATTTGGCATAAGATCAAATCACCCTTTTCCATCTTAGTAAAAAGAATGGGATTGATCACCCCTCTCACAAAACCATCATCGAGTAGAAACTTCTTAATATGATCACACCAAGAACGAGGTGCTTGTTTGAGGCCATACAAAGCCTTGTGAAGTTTATACACATAGTCTTTGTGATCGGGATCAACGAAACTAGGTGGTTGTGAAACATATACTTCTTCTTGTAGAGGACCGTTAAGGAAAGCACTCTTCACATCCATTTGATGTAATGTAAAACCATTGAAAGCATCATAGGCAAGTAAATGTGAATAGATTCAAGACGGGCAACGATAGCAAAGGTCTCATCAAAGTCCAAACCTTCAACTTGTGAGTACCCTTATGCCACTAATCTTGCCTTGTTGCGGATGATTATGCCATTCTCATCTTGATTGTTCTTGAAAATCCATTTTGTTCCAATGACATTGTGTTCCTTAGTTGGTCTCTTGACTAATGACCACACTTTGTTGCATTCAAAACTGTTCAACTCTTCCGTCATAGCAACGAGCCAATCATTGTCCATCAATGCATCTTGTACCTTGATTGGCTCAACACTATAGAGACAAACAAAAAGTGAGCACAAAAGTTTGTCAATTGTTTAAGAGTGACTCTACCTTCCGATATGCTTGTAAGAATTTGATCAACATCAACACGATCGGCCACTCGGGGCATGATGGAGGTTAGGGTTTCACGAGGTTCGACTTCATTTCCATCATCCACATCATCAACATATGGATCATTAATGTGTGGTGGAAGAGCTTCCTCTTCATATTGCATTTGTTGAGGTTCATCATCAATGATTGCACTTTCTTGTTCTTGCTCTTGGTCATGAACTTGTTCTTGAAGATGATCATGGTGAGGGACCTGATCTTCTTCTTGTACTTGAAAAATGAGCATCATTTGAGCAATAGGAGCTTGTGGTGGTATGGGTGTTGAAATGGCTTGATGATGTGTGAAACTTCCATCTTCTTCATCATCATCATGAGGTTCTTGTTCCATTGGAAGAAGAGCACCAACACCCACGGTCAAAATATCTTGAGAATGATCTTCTTCCCCTACATCACTTAGATGAACTTGCCCCCCATGGGAGCCATTAAATTCATCAAACACCACGTCACAAGTTTCTACAAAACATTCATTGGATTTGTGTAGACTCTATAGGCGTGAGAGTTTGATCCATAACCAACAAATATGCCCTCAATTGTTTTGGATCGAAATTTTCCTAATCGTTCTCTCTTGTTGAGGATGAAACATTTGCACCCAAATACACGAAAGTGCTTGACATTTGGCTTGTTCCCGGTTAGGAGTTCATATGGAGTCTTCTACAATATTGTGCGGAGGAAGAGCCGGTTTGATGCATGGCATGTGGTGTTGACAGCCTCGGCCCAAAAACTATGTGGTGACTTGCATTCATCCAACATGGACCTTTCCATTTCCACAAGTGTACGGTTCTTCCTTTCGGCTACACCATTTTGTTAAGGAGTGTATGGCGTGGAATATTGATGCTCAATCCGTTCATCACTAAGAAATTATTCAAAGGTGTAGTTCTTGAACTCGGAGCCATTATCACTTCTTATTGCCAAGATTTCTTTGTCAAACTTGCGTTGTGCTTGCTTGGCAAAGTCAATGAAGGTGATCTTCGTCTCGTCCTTGGACTTGAGGAAAAACACCCATGTATATCTTGAGTAATCATAAACAATGACAAGTCCATACTTTTTCCCACCAAGACTATCCCATGAAGGAGGCCCAAAAAGATCCACATGAAGGAGCTCCAAAGGCCTTGAAGTAGATACAATATTCTTGGGTGGGTGCTTTGATTGATGTTGCTTCCTGGCTATGCATTGATACATCTCCAACGTATCTATAATTTATGAAGTATTCATGCCAATATATTATCATTCTTGGATGTTTTACAATCATTTTATAGCAACTTTATATCATTTTTTGGGACTAACCTATTTGACCCAGTGCCCAGTGTCAATTGTTGTTTTTTGCTTGTTTTTTACATCGCAGCAATATCAAATGGAGTCCAAACACCGCGAAACTTTTTGTGGATTTTTTATGGGCCAGAAGACTCCCGATGGGCCAGAGCAACACCTGGGGGGTGCCCCGAGGGGGGCACAACCCACCAGGGCGCTCCAGGCCCCCCTAGCGTGCCCAGGTGGGTTGTGCCCACCTCGGTGGCCTCCCGTACCCCTTCTTTGCACTATAAATTCCCAAATATTCTGAAACCCTTCGGGGTTAACCTAGATCAGAAGTTCCGCTGCCACAGGGCTCTGTAGCCACCGAAAACCAATCTAGACCCGTTCCGGCACCCTGCTGGAGGGGGGAATCATCTCCGGTGGCCATCTTCATCATCCCGGCGACCACCACGATGAGGAGGGAGTAGTCCACCCTCGGGGCTGAGGGTTTGTACCAGTAGCTATATGTTTAATCTCCCTCTCTCTCGTGATCTATATCGTGGGCTTTGTTAATATAGTCAGATCATATGTTGTTTCTCCCCTCTATACTCTTGTTGTGATGAATTGAATCTTTACCCTTTCAAGTTTTGTCTTGTCGGATTGAATATTTAGAGATGAGAACACATGATATATGTCTTGCGGTATGAATACTTGAGGTGACAATTGGGGTATCTTATTAATTCACTTGATATATGTTATGGAATTCAACTCGCGGATTCCCGCGGTGATATTGAGGTAATCTATGCATAGGGGCTCATGCACGTTTTTCTCCGACAGAAACTTCGGGGTCTCTTTATAGTTCTTTGTGTGCATTGAGTATTATGAATATGAATATGCTTTGGCGTTATTCTAGTACGAACTCTAGGATAGATCAAACAGAAACAATAGCTTTGTGTTATTTTAGTACGAACTCTTGAATAGATCGATCGAAAATAATAGCTTTGAGGTGGCTTCGCACCCTACAAACAATTCCTACCTTTTGTTCTCCGCTAATAGGAACTCAGGAGTGATTCTTTGTTGTACTTTGAGGGATAATCATATGATCCAACTATGTTAGCATTGTTGGGAGATTGCACTAGCGAAAGTACGGACCCTAGGCCTTGTTTTTAAGCATTGAAACACCATTTTTGTGCCCATTTACTATTTGCTACCTTCTGTTTTTCTTTATTCAGATTATAAAAATATATTTCTACCATCCATATTACACTTTTATCACCATCTCTTCGCCGAACTAGTGCACCTATACAATTTCCCATTGTATTGGGTGTGTTGGGGACACAAGAGATTTCTTGTATTTGGTTGCAAGATCGTTTGAGAGAGACCATCCTAATCCTACACCTCTCACGGATTGATAAACCTTAGGTCATCCACTTAAGGGAAAATTGCTATTGTCCTACAAAACTCTGCGCTTGGAGGCCCAACACGAGTCTACAAGAATAAAGTTGTGTAGTAGACATCAAGCTCTTTTCCGGCACCATTGCCCGGGAGGTGAGTGCTTGAAGTTATATCTTTATATCTTGCAATTGAATCTTTTAGTTTCTTGTTTTATCACTATTTTGGTTTATAAAAAAAGTAAAAAAAATGGAATTTAGGTTGCATCATATTATTGATCATCTTTCTAATATCTTTCTTGAAAATGATGATTCGGAAAATTGTGCTCAGTTGTTAGAAGAAGAAGTCAATAAAATGTTTGGCACAAAATATCTGAATGGTGAACATGATTGCAATGTTATTAGTATGAATTCTTTGAATATCCATGATGCTAATGATATGCAAAGCCATAAGCTTGGGGATGCTATATTTGATGAATATGATATTTTTAGTCCCCCAAGTTTTGATGAGAAAATTTATTATGATGATTGCATGCCTCCTATATATGATGATTATGGTGATGACATGTATGCTATATTGAATAATTATAAACATGAAACTTGTCATCATGATTTTAATTTGCAATCACATGAGAGTTATTTTGTTGAGTTTGCTCCCACAACTATTGATGAGAATAAATTTTCTTATGTGGAGAGTGACAAAATTTCTATGCTTATGCATCATGAAAAGAATGTTTATGTGATAGTTATATTGTTGAATTCATCCATGATGCTATCGAAAATTATTATGAGGGAGGAACTTATGCTTGTAGGAATTGCAATAATATCAAGTTTCCTCTCTTTATGTTGAAAGTTTTGAAGTTATGCTTGTTTTGACTTCCTATGCTAGTTGATTCTTGTTCCCATAAGTAGTTTGCTCACAAAATTCCTATGCATAGGAAGTGGGTTAGACTTAAATGTGTTTGACATGTGATTTTATGATACTCTCTTTGTGTTTCAATTCGTATCTTTTATGCGAGCATCATTGAACTCATCATGCCTAGCTAAAAGGCATTAAAGAAAAGCGCTTGTTGGGAGACAACCCAACACTTTTACCTACTGTTTTTGTGTGTTCACGTGATTATGCTACTGTAGTAATCATGTTTTATTACTTTTGTTTCAGTAAAGTGCCAAGTAAAGCCTTTAGGATCTTATTTGGTGATAGTTACTTTGATCTTGCTAAAAAACAGAAACTTTTGCGCTCAGGAAAACAATTCTCATTTTTAACATAAGCGTGATAAAATGCTGATTATTTTGCATAAGATTAATAGACAAATTTATCAGGTTGTCCTAATTTTCAAGAATTTTTGGAGTAGTATAAGTATGGTTTGAGTACAGATTACTACAGACTGTTCTGTTTTTGACAGATTCTGTTTTCAATGCATAGTTTGCTTGTTTTCTAGTTTCTATGGCTTATATTGCTCAATATAAATTGTAGAAATGATATGTTACAGTAGGCATTGTGTGGAAATGATTATGAATCTTGTCTTTGACAGTACCAAAGTGAAATGGTTTGCTCTTTATCATACTAACCTATCTCACCAAGTTCCGTTAAGTTTTGTGTAATTGAAGTTTTCAAGTTTTGGGTGAGATGTTGATATGAGGAGAATAAGGAGTGACAAGACCTTAAGATTGGGGATGCCCGAGGCACCCCAAGGAAATATTCAAGGAAGATCCAAGCAACTAAGCTTGGGGATGCCCCGGAAGGCATCCCCTCTTTCGTCTTCAACATTATCGGTAACCTCACTTGGAGCTATGTTTTCATTCATCACATGATATGTGTTTTTCTTGGAGTGTCAATCTATTTTGTTAGGATTTTCTTGCTGTTATTTATAATAATGTTTTGAATCTTTTATTTCAATAAAAGTGGCAATGATAGCCTTTGCCATGCTTATTTTGCAAGTATACATGTTGCTGTTTGAAAACAGAAAGTTTACCACTGTTGCAAAAATTACCTAGAAAAGTCAGAATGTGATAAAATGTTGAAATTTTTTGCAAAGTAAGATCTGATAAATTTTATATAGTGTGGTAAATTTTCATAATGTTTGGAGTTTAATAAGTATTTATACTCTTGCATTCTTTACAGACTGTACTGTTTTGGCAGATTGCTGTTATGTTTGCATATGTTTGCTTGTTTAATGATCTTATTCGAGGATAGGAGTATTAAATATGCAGAGGCATTTAGTATGCAATGTTGAATAATAGTTTTAGTGATTTTATACAGTAGAGAATGATAAGGTTTTTGCATTGGTTTATACTAACTTATCTCACGAGTTCTTGTTGAGTTTTGTGTGGATGAGGTTTTTTAGATTTAGGAAAACCGTGATATGAGAAGAATTAAGGAGACACAAAAGCTCAAGCTTGGGGATGCCCAAGGCATCCCAAGATAATATTTCAAGAAGTCTCAAGCATCTAAGCTTGGGGATGCCCCGGTAGGCATCCCACCTTTTTTCTTCAACAATTATCGATTAGTATTGGTTGAGCCTAAGTTCTTGCTTCTTCACGTGATGCGTGCTATCCTTGGATTGTCATTTTATTTTATTTTGCTTTCTGTTTTAATGAAGTACTTAGATCTGAAAGTTTTTAAATAAAATAGAGTCCTCAAATAGTTGCCAGGGAGGCTAAGTAAGCGGCATTCACATCCTGTCAACGAAGCTCTTTTCTATGTCATTTACTCTTGTGCTTCACTTATATCCTATGAGTAAATTGTTGAATAAATTGAATGTCTTGAAGCTGGAATCATATCATGCCCAGTGGTAGCTTCACATTGGGTTTAGAAAGGGAAATGTTTTGAGGCTTGACAATCACAATATTGGTCATACAAGCAATTCACAAATAATTAGTATAAGGAAGAGAACTTTCACATATAAATACACCATCATGGAAATCTTTTGTGATTGTGAGACCCATCAAAATATTATATGCCAAAATTGTTGACATTGGACAAGGAAGACAACGTAATGGTTTATGTTTGCTCATATTCACATAGAAGTTATATTGTCATAGATTCTTCAACATGTGGTGCTTGCCCCCATCTTTGCTAGCCAAAAATTCCGCACCAAGTAGAGATACTACTTGTGCATAAAAAACCCTTAAACCCAAATCTTATTTTCAAGAGCCCACCATACTACCTAAGGATTGAGCAAGATCCTTCAAGTAAGTTGTCATCGATGCAATAAGGCAATAAAAATTGCTTCTAAAAGTGTAAGATCATTTAGTGTAAGAGAAAATTGAGCGTTGTACGAACTTGTGATGGTAAAGCAATAAAAGCGACGGTCTGCATAATAAAGGTTGTTATCACAAGGGGCAATATAACGTGATGTTCTTTTGTAGTAAGGGATTGAGCATACAAACAAATAAGCGCATGGAAACCTCTGTTTCCCTCTGCGAAGGGCCTATCTTTTACTTTTCAGTACTTACTTTTATGCAAAGAGTCAAAGTATTCCTCTCTATTCCTTTTTATTTTCTATTTTGGTAAGCATCATGTGGTGAGGAAGGATCTAGGCACATATGTCCAGTTGAATATGGGTAGCATGAATTATTATTGTTGACATCACCCTTGAGGTGAATACATTGGGAGGCAAAACAATAAGCCCCTATCTTTCTATGTGTCCGGTTGAAACGTTTTGCTCATGTGTACAAGGTGAGTGTTAGCAATCATAGAAGACTATATGATGGTTGAGTATGTGGAGCTCTTACTTAAACTCTGTTGAATAAGTTGAATTGCAATTTCTTGGTGACTGAGAACATAGGTTGTTGGGTTTCAAGAGAATTCATTGTTTGAACCTTAACATGTGAATTGGTTGCCACTATAACATGAGAAGTTTCATAAGAAAGAATTATTGTTATGATGCTAGGAAAAGTGATTGAAATTATCATTAATCAAACTTGTGCACTTTGCTAGCATTCACACTTCATAAATTTTTTCTTTTATCCTTTACCTACTCGAGGACGAGTAGGAATTAAGCTTGGGGATGCTGATACGTCTCTAACGTATCTATAATTTATGAAGTATTCATGCCAATATATTATCATTCTTGGATGTTTTACAATCATTTTATAGCAACTTTATATCATTTTTGGGACTAACCTATTGACCCAGTGCCCAGTGCTAGTTGCTGTTTTTGCTTGTTTTTTACATCGCAAAAAATCAATATCAAACGGAGTCCAAACACCGCGAAACTTTTTGTGGATTTTTTGTGGGCTAGAAGACTCCCGATGGGCCAGACCAGCACTTGGTGGTGCCCCGAGGGGGGCACAACTCACCAGGGCGCGCCAGGCCCCCCTGGCGCGCCCAGGTGGGTTGTGCCCACCTCGGTGGCCTCCCGTACCCCTTCTTTGCACTATAAATTCTCAAATATTCCGAAACCATTTGGGGTTAACCTAGATCAGAAGTTCCGCCGCCGTAGAGCTCCGTAGCCACCGAAAACCAATCTAGACCCGTTCCGGCACCCTGCCGGAGGGGGGAATCATCTCCAATGGCCATCTTAATCACCCCGGCGACCACCACGATGAGGAGGGAGTAGTCCACCCTCGGGGATGAGGGTTTGTACCAGTAGCTATGTGTTTAATCTCTCTCTCTCTCTCTCTCGTGATCTATATCATGGGCTTTGTTAATATAGTCGGATCATATGATGTTTCTCCCCTCTATACTCTCGTTGTGATGAATTGAATCTTTACCCTTTCAAGTTTTTTCTTGTCAGATTGAATATTCAGAGATGAGAACACATGATATATGTCTTGCGGTATGAATACTTGAGGTGACAATTGGGGTATCTTATTGATTCACTTGATATATGTTATGGCATTCAACTCACGGATTCCCTCGGTGATATTGGGGTAATCTATGCATAGGGGTTCATGCACGTTTTTCTCCGGCGGAAACTTCAGGGTCTGTTTATAGTTCTTTGTGTGGATTGAGTATTATGAATATGAATATGCTTTGTTGTTATTATAGTACGAACTCTAGGATAGATCGAACGAAAACAATAGCTTTGTGTCATTTTAGTACGAACTCTTGAATAGATCGATCGGAAATAATAGCTTTGAGGTGGCTTCGCACCCTACAAACAATTCCTACCTTTTGTTCTCCGCTAATAGGAACTCGGGAGTGATTCTTTGCTATACTTTGAGGGATAATCATATGATCCAACTATGTTAGCACTGTTGGGAGATTGCACTAGCGAAAGTACGGTCCCTAGGCCTTGTTTTTAAGCATTGAAACACCGTTTTTGTGCCCGTTTACTATTTGCTACCTTGCTGCTTTTATTTATTCAGATTATAAAAATATATTTCCACCATCATATTACACTTTTATCACCATCTCTTCGCCGAACTAGTGCACCTATACAATTTTCCATTGTATTGGGTGTGTTGGGGACACAAGAGATTTCTTGTATTTGGTTGCAGGATCGTTTGAGAGAGACCGTCTTCATCCTACACCTCTCATGGATTGATAAACCTTAGGTCATCCACTTGAGGGAAAATTGCTACTCTCCTACAAAACTCTGCGCTTGGAGGCCCAACACGAGTCTACAAGAATAAACTTGCGTAGTAGACATCATGCATGCACTACACACACGATCTTTCTCAAAAGAGACATTGGTTAGTCCAAGGATGTGATTACCCTTTAAGAGATCTTGAAGATTTCTCATGCCAACATGGGCTAGCCGGCGATGCCATAGCCACCCCTTGTCGGCCTTGGCGATTAGACGAGTTGCATGGAATGTGCTCTCTTTTGATAAATCAGCCGTGTAAAGGTTGCCATCCAACTCTCCAACAAAGGCCACTTCGAGAGTATCTCTCTTAAAGACTTTCACATCCGTTAGTCAAATAGTGTATCATAACCAACAGAAGCCAATTGGCGAACGGAAAGCAAGTGGTATTTAAGGGATTGGACAAGCATGACATTTACTAGAGACATCTCATTTGTGATAGCCACCTTGCCCAACCCAAGTACCTGTCCTTTTTTGATCCTCCACCAAACACAATGCTCATAAATGATTGAATAGCTTCCATGAAATCGAAAAGCAATTTGCTATCTCCGGTCATATGGTTGGTGCATCCACTATCGATCACCCATTTGACTGCACTGGAGAAGGCAACCTACACACAATTTATGGCTTGGTTAGAGGCACCCATTTTGCAATGGAACCTCTTAAGTTAGTCACAAGGGTCTTAGGGACCCAAATAGCATAAAAACGGAATGCATTACAAGGACCAACAAATTTAGCATAAACTTCTCCATCCTTTGTTTTACGAAGTACATAGGATGGAGGCATGGATTCTTTTGACTTGTTGAGAGTGGGCATGCCCCTAGTGGCCTTCCCACTCACATCCTTACCCTTCTCCTTGTGCCCTTCTCCTACAAACGTCTCCTTGAGAGGTGTGGTGCACTTTTGAGAGAATATTTTCTTCTTGCTTGTGCTTGGGTCAAACCCAAGTCCTTCCTTGGCAACCATCTCACTTTGTCGTCTCAATACCTCGTTAAGGTTCTTTTGTCCTTCAGCACAATTCATTAATCCTCTCTCGAGTTGTGCCTTTTGAAAGCGGTTTTCCTCAAGAATAGATGCTAGATCACCACTACAGTTAGTAGTACAAGCATCAACATCGATAATAGGTGAAGAGTGAGCCTTGGCTAGAGTTTCAAGATAAGTAATTTTGAGCGTCTCAAAACTCTTTGTAAGAAGGGTGAGCTTCTCTTCCTTAGTCTTGAGGGACACGGATAGAAGCTCACAATCCTTAGAGAGAGAAGCATGAGATTCCACGAGCTTAGTTTTATCATTCATCAACTCCTCGCAAGAGTCCTTGGCCCTTTTCAAGGAGGCAAGTTCTTTAGAATGAACATCAATGTTTGCACCAATTTTCAAGCATAATTCATCACTTAGTGCTTACTCATATTGGACTTTCCGCTCAAGGATTTCATATTTTTCCTTTTCTTCGATGACGAGGGTTTCGAGTTCCTTATGTTAGGGAACGCAGTAATTTCAAAAAAAATCCTACGCACACGCAAGATCATGGTGATGCACAACAACGAGAGGGGAGAGTATTGTCTACGTACCCTCGTAGACCGTAAGCGGAAGCGTTATGAAAACGCGGTTGATGTAGTCATACGTCTTCACGATCGACCGATCTTGTACCAAAGATACGACACCTCCGCGATCTGCACACGTTCGGCTCGGTGATGTCCCGTGAACTCACGATCCAGTAGAGCTTCGAGGGAGAGCTTCGTCAGCACGACGACGTGATGATGTTAATGATGTTGCTACCGGAACAGGGCTTCGCCTAAGCACCGCTACGATATTAACGAGGTGGATTATGGTGAAGGGGGGGGGCACCGCACATGGCTAAAGATCAATGATCAACTTGTGTGTCTATGGGGTGCCCCCCTACCCCGTATATAAAGGAGTGGAGGAGGGGCAGGGGCCGACCTCTCTAGGCGTGCCCCAAGGGAGTCCTACTCCCACCGGGAGTAGACCCCCCTTCCCTTTGTTGGTTGTAGGAGAGAAGGAAGGAGGAGGAAGAAGGAAGGAAAGGGGGGCCGGCCCCCTTCCCAATTCGGATTCGGATTGGGATTGGTGGGTGCCCCCTCCTTTGCTTCTTTTCCCTCTCTTCCACTAAGGCCCAATAAGGCCCATATACCTCTCGGGGGGTTCCGGTAACCTCCCAATGCTCCGGTATACTCCCGATTTCACTCGGAACCATTCCGATGTCCAAACATAGGCTTCCAATATATCGATCTTTACGTCTCGGCCATTTCGAGACTCCTCATCATGTCTGTGATCAAATCCGGGACTCCAAACTACCTTCAGTACATCAAAACACATAAACTCGTAATACCGATCGTCACTGAACGTTAAGCGTGCGGACCCTACGGGTTTGAGAACTATGTAGACATGACCGAGACATGTCTCCGGTCAATAACCAATAGCGGAACCTGGATGCTCATATTGGTTCCTACATATTCTACGAAGATCTTTATCGATCAAACCGTATAACGATATACGTTGTTCCCTTTGTCATCGGTATGTTACTTGCCCGAGATTCGATCGTCAGTATCTCAATACCTAGTTCAATCTCGTTACCGGCAAGTCTCTTTACTCGTTCCGTAATGCTACATCCCGTAACTAACTCATTAGCTACATTGCTTGCAAGGCTTATAGTGATGTACATTACCGAGAGGGCCTAGAGATACCTCTCCGACAATCGGAGTGACAAATCCTAATCTTGATCCATGCCAACTCAACAAACACCATCGGAGACACCTGTAGAGCACCTTTATAATCACCCAGTTATGTTGTGACGTTTGGTATCACACAAAGTGTTCCTCCGGTATTTGGGAGTTGCATGATCTCATAGTCATAGGAACATGTATAGTTATGGAGAAAGCAATAGCAACAAACTAAATGATCATCGTGCTAAGCTAACGGATGGGTCAAGTCAATCACATCATTCGCTAATGATGTGATCCCATTAATCAAATGACAACTCATGTCTATGGTTTGGAAATATAACCATCATTGATTCAACGAGCTAGTCAAGTAGAGGCAAACTAGTGACACTCTGTTTGTCTATGTATTCAGACATGTACTAAGTTTCGGGTCAATACAATTCTAGCATGAATAATAAACATTTATAATGATATAAGGAAATATAAATAACAACTTTATTATTGCCTCTAGGGCATATTTCCTTCACCTTAATGGTGATGGTGTGCTTACTCACCATCACCATAAGCATGCGAAACCTAGTGAGCTTCTTTCCTTTGAGGGAGAACATGAATTTATTTAGTTTAGAAAGCATAGGATCATCTATATCATCATCATCATAATTATCTTCCACATCAAGATACTCATCACAAGGAGTAGAAGGAGTGAAAAGAGGAGGGTTTGACTGTGGGGTTACCTTGACCTTGTTCGGAGAGTTTTGGTCCTCTCCATCTCCTACCACAGCCTTTTCCATTAGGCACTTGTGAGCATTAACCTTGTAGTATTTCATATAGTTGTAGGTGACAGCATCACCACTTTTGTTGACTAGCCTCAAGGTGTTTTGAGAATCTTGAGCTACTCCGGCAACACCACCAACATCATCCGGATCGGATTCTTCATGAGCAACCATTGCTTTCCCATCTCTCTTCTTGAGCTTGGAGTTCAAAGGATTTGGCAACTTCTTCTTGGCAAAGGTTTTGGGAAACCTTGGTTTATCTTCTCTCTTCTCATAAGGGCAATCGTTGGAGAAGTGGTTGGTTTCTTCACATTTGTAGCATTTTCTCACTTTCTTCTTCTGGAATCTTCCCTTGAATTTTCCCGCGCTAAACTTCTTGACAAAGAGGGCAATGTATTCATATGAAGGGCTCTCATCGGAGTCAATCTCATCACCATCATCGTCTTCTTCTTCACTTTGCTCTTCCTCACATGCATGCTTGGCCTTCAAAGCAAGATTGATTTTTGATGTTGAGGTACCATGCATAGCAAGATGTGTTGTAGCATTTGCCTTTGATTCTTCAAATAGTTGGAAAGTGGATATGATGTCATCAAGAGTCATTTCCTTGAATCCATGATGTTGTCTTATGTCCCACACCATTGGGTGATGATACGGAGCGAGAGCATGAAGTAACTTGTTCACGAGAAATCGCTTAGTAAAGTTGAATCCATCTTGTGTCTTGTCACAATCACATGACTCAATGTCGGCGGTGAGTCATTAGACGCTTAAGGAGCTGCTTGGGGGATTCACCTTTCTCCATAGAAAAGTTCTGCAATTGACCCTTGGCAATTTCTATTGAGCTAGCCAGAGAGTGGAAGTACCGGTCTTGGTCCTCACAATACTATCCCATAAGTCCTTTGCACTTGTGATGTGTATATATGGTCTCCTTTGCTTGTCACTCATACCTCTCCTTATGCACATGATTGCGGTATCGTTGAGATGCTTGTGATATGTTTCTCTTGGTGTGAGATTCTTTGGTTCAACAACTTTGTAGACATACTCTAAGATGTCCAACATCTCATCATTTCCAAATCGAAGATGATCCTGCATAGCAACTCTCCACAAAGCAAAATCGGTAGTGTCATCAAGTAAAGGAGGTTTGCCTTGAGGGTTATACTTTGGTTTCTCTATTTGAGGTCTTGCATAAAGCCATGGAACACTAGAGTGATCATTACTAGGAGGTTGTTGGCCAGGTGAAGGAGTAGGCACAGTTGGCCTCGAGGCCCATCATGGTTAATGTGGCTAATATCATTTGGACCAAGGCCTCAAGAGAAGCATCATGCTCCTCCTTTTTCTTAGCAAGTGTCCGTTCCATATCCTCAGAAGTAAAGGACTTGGCTTCCGTGGAAGCAACGCCCTTATCCTTTGGATCCGCAACAAGGGGAGTTCCATCGGGGTTCATCTCGCTCTAGGGCGGTTAAGCCACAAGAATAGAGCATGAGGCTCTGATACCAATTAAAAGGGTCGAGATGGACCTAGAGGGGGAGGGGGTGAATAGGTACAATTACAATTTCTAATTATTACTTAGCAATTTTAGGCAATAATGCGAAATATAAAGGTGAGCCTAACAATTGCAAGTATGATACTAAGAGTTAAGCAAGGTGAACAAGTACCACAAGTATGTGAGTGAACAAGCACAATATATGATAAGTAAATACTAAGAGACAAGTAACCACAAGTAGGGAGTTAGGGTTAGGAATAACCGCAACTCTGAGAGACGAGGATGTATGCCGATGCTCACTTCCTTGGAGGGAAGCTACATCACGGTTTAGAGAGATGGGTGTTACCACGAAGGCACACCAACGCCACGAAGGTTCACCCTATTCTCTCTTTGAGATATCACCACGAAGGAGATTCTCAACCACTAGTGGTAGACCTTGGGGTGGTCTCCAAACCCTCACAAACTTTTCGAGGGTAATCACAATGGTCGATTCCTCTCCGAAGAACTCCTACTGCATAGGAGTCTCCAACCTCCAAGAGTAACAAGAACGATGGGGAAAAACTCAAGACTTGTTCAAATCACGAATTAATTTGGTGTAAAGAAGGGGAAGGAGTGGATCTATCACTTGATTGGAAAACTTCTCACGAATGCTCTCAAATCCCTTCAGGATCTAAGATTTGGTGTATGAGTGAGAGAGAGAGAGAGTGAAATGTGTTCTAGGGATTGCTGAAAGTGAATGGTCAACCCTCTCCCGTGGAGGTAGAAGGCTATATATAGTATTGGAGCAAATGTGGTTTGTTGTAGTGTAAGTGACAGGAGTAGGCCGGACATCCGGGCCAGGGGCCGGATCCGGCACAGTGTAATGCATGTGCAATAAAATAGAGAGGAATGAATAAAACAGAGAGGCCGGACACCCGGGGCAAAGCCCGGACATCCGGTGTGGTTGGTAATCCCAGACATTTGGCGGTTTTTCGCACAACACCGATGCTCGCTGGTTAGTTGTGGCTGGATATCCGGCAGGCCAGCCCGGACATCGAGGGACACAGGAGAGCCCGGACATCCGGCAGTGTGGCCAGACATCCGAAAATATTAGCATCACAAAGTGCTCTCTGGTCAGCAGTGGTCGGACATCTGGCTGGCCAGCCCAGACATCCGGAGACGCAGGAGAGCCCGGACATCCGGCAGTGTGGCCGGACATCCGGAAATATTAGCATCACAAGAAAATCTCTCTGGACAGCAGGGGTCCGGACATCTGGCGTGTGGGCAGATATCCAGCATGGGAGCAGAGGCAATATTTTAACAGTAGTTTTTAGTGAGTGAGACTAAGATGGAGAAGCTAGGTTTTGTGACATGAGCAAGTCCTTCACTACCCCTACCGATCCCCTCTTAATAGTGTGGGATCCCTATACCCAAGAACAAAGAAAGATACAATCCTTTTGATATAGTATTTCTTCCTTGAGTAATATCAACTCCGTATGTTCATGATCTACACACCTTTGTCATACGGGGACTAAAACCTGAGATTCACTTGACGAACATAGTTAGTCCCTTACATGTATATTGTCATCAACATCAAAACTTGATGTAAGGGCATGATTGCACTTTTAGTTGTGGACCCCTGAAAATGCTAAGGACAAGGATTGGCAAAAGCTTAAGGCTCTAGATTTTTGTTTAAGTGATCAAACATCACATTGAGTCCATAAGAAAGTCAATAACATTAAAAGGGGATGAGGTGTTGCTTAATGATCTATTTGCTCAAGTGCTCAGTGATATTGCTCCAAAACCATCAACCACTTTCTCTATCCAAATATGTCCAAACCCTAAAATTCCAACTCGGCTCCACCGATATTTCCTACCCGGAGCCACCAAGTTCATCTAGACTTAGCCACTGCCAAAACCCTAACAATTCAGATCCATCGATATGGATCTCGGTCCCACCGAGATGGCCTTACCAGCTCTATGTTGCTTGTTGCAATTGTTTCGGTCCCACCGAGATGGCTTGACCGATTCTCTCTTGCCTTACTGCTTCACTTCAGTCCCTCCGAGATGATGCAATCAGCGCCACCGAGACGAGGTTTGGCCTAAGCCCTTGCACATTGGTCCCTCCGAGTTGTTCTCATCGGTCCCACCGAGATTCCTAACGTTCATATTTTTACACAGATCGGTGCCACCGGATAGGTCAAAAGTGTGTAAGGGTTGGATTTTGTGTGGAGGCTATATATACCCTTCCACCCCTTCTTCCTCATTGAGGAGAGCCATCAGAACGTGCCTACACTTTCACCATTCATTTTCTGAGAGAACCACCTACTCACGTGTTGAGATTAAGAGTTTCCATTCCTACCATTTGAACCTTGATCTGGCCTTCTCCAAGTTGCTTTCCACTCAAATTCTTCTTTCACCATAGCCAAATCTGTGAGAGAGAGTTAAGTGTTGGGGAGATTATCATTTGAAGCACAAGAGCAAGGAGTTCATCATCAACACGCCATTTATTACCTTTCGGAGGGTGGTGTCTCCTAAATTGGTTAGGTGTCGCTTGGGAGCCTCCGACGTGATGTGGAGTTGAACCAAGAAGTTTGTAAGGGCAAGGAGATCGCCTACTTCGTGAAGATCTACCCGAGTGAGGCAAGTCCTTCGTGGGCGATGGCTATGGTGGGATAGACAAGGTTGCTTCTTCGTGAAGTCTTCGTGGGTGGAGCCCTCCTTGGACTCACGCATCCTTTACCTTTCGTGGGTTGAAGTCTCCATCAACGTGGATGTACGATAACACCACCTATCGGAACCACGCCAAAAATCTTCATGTCTCCATTGTGTTTGCCTTCTCCAAACCCTTCCCTTTACTTACACATGCAATGTTTTTACATTTCGCTGCTATACTCTTAGACTTGCATGTGTAGGGTGTTACTTGAATTGTCAAGATTGCTAAAATCTGCCCACAACTAAAATTAGGAAAAAGGAAGTCTTTTATTTGGTCAAGTAGTCTAATCACCCCCCATCTAAACATACTTTTGATCCTACAGCTGGGAGCGAGCAACTTGACGCCCTCTCAGCTGCCGCCACGTGTCGTGCTCTGGGCGCTCCCTCTAGCTATTTTTTATTTTTTTGTACGCATTTTCAGCTTTTCGATGATTTTTCCCTTTTTTTGCCCATTTGGTTTGCTCCATTTTTTCTTTGGTTTCGGGCCTTAAAAGAATTGAATTTTTTCTGACATGAAAAAACGTTTTTTCTTTTTGCCCCTTCCGCGAGAGGTATATATATACTTCTCGTAGAGGCATGGATTTGATTCTACGAGAGGCACGACCGTGCCTCTCAAAAAGGAAAAGAACGAGTTTTCTTTTCTTTTTTCCTTCCGTGAAATGTACTGATTTGCTTCTTGTGAAGGCACAGATTTGCTTTCGCGAGAGGCACGATCTTTTTTCCTATCATGAGAGCCATGGATTTGCTTCTCGTGAACGTATGGATTTTCTTTCACGAGAGACATGAATTTACTTCTCGTGGAGATATGGATTTGCTTCCGCGAGAGGCACGATCGTGCCTCTCGCAAAAGGAAAAAACATGTTTTTTCTTTTTTTCTATCATGAGAGGCACAAATTTACTTCTCATGAATGCATGAATTTACTTTTGCGAGAGGCACAGTCGTGCCTCTCAGAAAAAGGAAAAAATGCATTTTTTTTTGCTTTCGCAAGAGACACGGATTTGCTTCTGCGAGAGGCATGGTCGTGCTTCTTAGAAAGGGAAAAGGCATGCTTTTGGTTCGGTTTTTTCATCCTGTTTGGTAAAAAAAAGTTTATCAAAACATATCAACATGAAATATAATTTTAAAAATCTCGACGCGAGGAATCCAACAGTTAAACGATTTGAGATTTGGACACACGGTTTGAGAGATGAAAAGTTTTAAATAAATGAATATACGAAAAATGGGAAAACTCTCGTATTACGATAAGTGTTGCACATTTTGGGAAGACGAGAGTGACCTTGCAAGGAGTACTTAATTGTCGCGTCAAAAAAAAAGGAGTACTTAATTGATTTTGGACATGCCGCCGTGTCGCCCAGTATAGCACCTGGACCATGCCTGGGCTGGAAGACACAGCACGCGACACGGCCCGGTAATAATCGTGCCATGACGGGCAGTGCCGTGCCAGGCCCGATTAGGATGGGCTGGGCCGTGCCGTGATCGGGAGTTGCCCTTAGTGGGCCTGCGAGAGCACCTGTTCGGCCCAGCCCAGGGGTCGTCTTGCCCTGCTCGCCGAGCACGAACGCGCGAAACCTCCCCTCGCCGCCGTCCCTGTCCGCTCGAGCTCGACCACCCCCACGCGGCATGCTCCAGCAGCTCCGGCACCCACAACCAGGGCGGCGGGGCGTAGGAATAGCCGGCAGCGGAGGTTCTTCCCTGGACCCCTCGGCGGTGGGTGAGCCCGACGGGGAGCCGCGCCACCACTGAACGCCGATCCGGGATGGAAGCATTCACTTACGCGCCAGCCGCCAGACTGCAGATGAAGGTATCCTATCTCCAAAAAATTCACTCGTGCCCACAGATAGCTTGAAAATCCGAGTAAAATTGTAGGAACACCCAACACCCGTTCGCTAGTACTGTACTACACAATATTGCTTTATCAAGTGTGTTCTTCACCCTATAGCTACGGCTGTCAGACGGGGTCATTTCTTCACTGTCAATCCTACGCATGATACAGTTTGCATAACTCGTTGGCGTCATCATTCGATGAACTATCACAAGGATGCAATTTTAGAATGAATTTGCCTTTTCCTGCTAAGAAAGAAAATAATTCTGAATTTTGGGTAGTGCATATCCTCGTAAACCTCAAGTATGCAATTACATAATTCTTGTGCTGTTACCGTGTTACATGGTGCCAGTGTCCTCTACAGAACTGGATTAGCAAGCACTTGTAAACTCCACAAGATTTTCCTTCTAATAATTCTCGCCATAGTCCTTCAGAGGGCAGCAATCTTGCTAGAAACTGGCTGTACCATGATGAATCCCCTCCGCATCAACCCCTCATCTGTTCATATCCTGGGTGGTTCACCATCACTGGAATCATCATCTGAATCTTTTGCAGGAATGATAAATACATCATATTCATGAGGTGATCTAAAGCTAACTCTCCTTGCGGCACTATTTTGACTTCTCACAGACACTCCACCGATGGAGATGCTCTCGTTGATGATTGGTGAGTTGCCCTCGGAAGAGAAGTCGGAGTTCAGTGGGCAGACCTTCGGAGAGTACCTTCCAGCTGGTGTCCCTTCGATCGCCCCCATGCCCCAGCTTGGTTGCGGGTACAGAAGTTCTTCAAGTGTGACCTGTCTCACTTCTGTTCCTAATTCACTGCATTCGTGAAGCTCTTGCTTCTGCAGGCAGCTGGGCATCATTCGGTACCAGATCACTTTGAGATGGCGAGAATAGCAGCACTGTAAGCACATTATTACCTCTAGAGGATGGTGAGATGAGATAGTGAATCAATTTGTCCACCCCGTGTTATTGTGTAGTGCGTACCAACATGTATTTATGGACAAGCGTGCATGCTTTAATTGGATGCCCCTCAGGAATTAAATTGTTGTTATGCATAAACTAGGCTGTAATAAAACTTTGGGCATATCGATATCACAGGGATACGGTGAGGGGTTCAAGACAAACCGGTTCCTTAGTTTGGAACTTTTGGTAGGTAACAATTTATATTATTTAAATAGCTGCCGAGAGAAGCCTGGTGAGTTGATTATTTGCTGTTGGGTGTATTTGTAGGGAGTTCTAGAAAATATATTCAAAACTAGCACTTGTTACTTCAATTATCATTTTTACCATTTCTTGCTGCCAATTGAGGTTGAGGGATTATAGTAGCCTAGACTATGTCTGGACTTTATTGTATCATTGTATGTGCTAGCAGTGCATATAAGAAAGTGATATTTTTCAACGGATATTACGAAATGGAAGTCCTGCTGTTGTATGACTCTGTTGGAGGTTGGAATCCCAATATGTTTGGGGGATATCCATTGTCATCTAGGAAGATTACGAGAAACTCAAAATATGACTCTGTTCAGAAACCAAGCACTCTTGTTGTTTACACCATCCCTTGTAATTTTTTTTGACTTAGGCAACTCTTCTTGTTGTTTACACCATATCTTGTATTGTCATGTTCCTTTGACACGAAGTTGTATTGGCACTATAGCAAAAGCTGGCATAACCTTTTCAGAGTTCACCATCAACACAGTTTAGAGTTGCCAACTTGCTATTCATGGAGAAACATTTCATGGACCTGTGATGTGACACATATTTTTTTTAGGGTAAGATACGACACAATTATGTTGTATCTTGACCGTGGGTTTTTCCTTGTCATGTATATCCCTTGCTTTTTCTGTGTCCATATGAATTCTAACTATGAATGCATTAAGGCTAAAATCAATGGGCATTATCAGCACACTGCTGCAGTCTTTTTACACATATCAGAATAGGTTAGTTACTAACTGTTCTTCTATTTTGGCAGGTACACGATAAATCTCTTGCTAGTTTACACCTAGGAAGGATTGTGAAAGATATGGCTGATGATGCCATCTAACTTGAGGCATGTGGTCTCCTTCTGAAAATATATACATGTGGTCGTTTATTATTATTTATTAAATTTACTTCTGAATATAGTCGAAATCTTGTTATGTGCAAACTAAAAATAATTGTCGATTACTGAAACCTGTCTATAAGCATATTTAAAAAGGATGTGACAATTTACTGAAACCAAGTAAGAAAAAAAAGAGTTCTTTTATTTTTGATAGCAACTTTTACTGAGGCAGGAAGGGGCACCAGTTTCATTAATTGAAACCAATGAAGGGGATATCAATCAGGTTACTGAGGCAAACTCATAGATGACATGCATTCTTCCTCCATACTATATCGCCTACTGAAGTTGTCATCATCAGCATTGGCATTGTTCTGTTCCATTGGTGTATTGTTTTCCACAGTTTGCATTACTTCAAGTTTTGTCTCAACTTGCCTCATTGTTGGCCTATATTCACCCTTTAAACTTAAGCACATGAGTGTTACTGCTGCAACTTCTTTGGCTTCTTCAGCCCCTTCCTCGATGACTTGCTGGTCTAGCATCTCAAAGAGTCTGTCTTGGTTAACTCGCAAGATGAATAAGCAGCTGAGTGCAGATAAGCAAGGCATCTTGAGGTTTCAAGGGCTATTCTTTGCCAATCTTTCCAAGGCACTGATAGTGGAGTGCTGACATGAAGATGATCAGAAAGAGTTCCATTTGAAATGAATTCGTAGACCAACGATGGAACTTCTGTCTGAAGGCAACATCCAAAAAGCTTCCCTACATTCCTGTGGTTCACTTGAGAAAGGATGGCAACCTCATTGATGAAATCATATGTTTCTCTCTGAATTTCAACTTTTGACTTCTTGATGGCAACAACACGTTTGTCAGATAAAATCCCTTTGTAGACAATGCCGTGGCCTCCACCTCCAAGTTCTCGAGCCTCGTCAAACTTATTTGTTGCCTTCTCAAGCTCTTCTAAGCTGAACATCATCCTTTCAGCGATATCCTTGTCCACAAGCTGCTGTAGCAACAACCCTCTGTTCTTTTTGAAGAAAAAATCTCTTGACTTCCTTGCTTTCCAAACTATGAGCTTTTGTCTTACAATCAGAACACTGAGGCCTTGTTCGGTTGCATTGGGTTTGAGGGGGGTTAAAAGGGATTGTGATGGATTAAATCCCCTGTAAATCAAATTCCTCACCAATCCCTTTCAAACCTCTCCAATCCCCTCGGGGAAAGGATTAAACGAACAAGCCCTGAGGATAATTGTAAGAGTGCCTACACTACTGCCGATTCCTACCACAATGGCAAATCCTGGAGAATACATAATCAATTGGCTTGGGTCTAGATTTTGAATAAATAAACAAATGTATAAACAGTCATGAATATTGACAATACAATAATATTTACCTATCTTACTATGTTATCAACAAAGATCAGTATGGAGTATTTTGCAATCTTGCTCATTACCTGAATTTTTTGATTTGGTTGAAGAGCATCCATTTTGTTTTGGGGGGTTACCAGTGGTGCCATGGGGACAGGTACAGGTATATGACCCTATCAAGTTGATGCACTGGCCAAAGCAGGAGTACTCACCTTGACTTGTACACTCGTCAATATCTGCAGTAGTAAAGAAGCTAAGTAGTTTGCGGCTTTGTGCACTACCGAAGTAATGGTACTAATTATTCAGGGAGTCTAGTTGCATACCTTGGCATCCGTGTTGCACGTAGGGGTTGCCTTCGTAGCCATGCCAACACTGGCTTGTGTGACCTCCTCTTGAATCATCGGGTTTAAGGTACTCAAGGCACTCACTGTTGTCACTGAGGCATCCAAAGTCACTTGAATTGCTAGCCTCAGCACATGACATGTTACTGAACACCCAACTGACAGCCGTTCTAATTGGTACTCCTGGTATGGTGTGTAGTACGCCTTTAGAGGCACCAAGGCTGGTCTCAAATGATACCGCCTTCTGCAGCACCATGACATTATTCTTCTTGCTCCTCCAGTTGCTCTCCACCAAAGCAAGACATGAGTTGACTAGCAAGTTCTCTTTCTCCGCACTGTACTTGATGGGAAACATATTTGAGTCAAACTGCTTGTTGTTTGCACTGCAACAACCACTGCTAGAACATGTGCCATCAGTTGCTATCACAGGATGATCCGGCATGCATTCTGGAGAACAAGTGGTGTCTGCAGGTTCTCCGCGAGGAGGATGCCATTGAAGATACACAGTGATTCCACACCCCATAACAACGATTTCATTCTGCTTCCTAACACCCTATATAGGCTGTTGTCGAGGGGGACTGACCAGTTCATATGGATGAAACCGTCGAGCCACTCATCCCCCTCCAAGGTGAGGATCCCACTGTCAATGCACAGTGTGCTGTCTTGCGCTGATATTTCAAGCACTTCGACTCCGGAACTGTTCATGAAGAGCTTTGGGGGATGATATGTCTCGTTGCAGGCAAGCTTGAAGCCCTCACGGTGGCACCCGGCATTGACGCCGAATGGGCAAGGTATACTTATATTGCCGCATCTGCTTGTGCAGTTGGGCGATGCAGCGTTGGCCGAGACTAGCACTAACGCGGTGGCTAGAAGCTGCAGAAGATGTAGCAGGGCTGCTATACCTGCCATACTCATTTGTGTGATGCGGCTGTATGCAGCTCAGCCACACGGAAGTGCTAACTAGCCCTTTTTTGGTGTGTATATATAGCCATTGTAGTGTGAAAGTGCAAGCTCTTCTCTGTGTTATGTGTCACTTATATGCAGAATACACAGAGCTTATCATACGGCGGTAACAAATAAAAAGATTAATACCTGCTTACCTTTCTCTTTCTTACTGACTGATTTAAGGATATCTTTCTTCATCAAGTTTACCTTCACAAGACATTTGGCACTTGCAGGATAGGTAAAAAGCCTTATGTGTGGACACCCTGTGATAAGTGACCTTTACTTCTACATACATGAACAAGAATGGATGGAAACTTCAAATCTGCCAAGTCCAATTGTCCAAATGCCTGGCAATGAGGAGTCCCTGTCGTCCTGCATTTTTCTATGTACAAGAAACTGCAATCCTGTCAAGTCCGTTGTCCTAATGCCTGATAAATAAGGAGGCTCTATCATCTTCCATTTGTCTCTGCACAGAAAAAGCAACCACAATTATTGGAGTTATACATAGCTTATACGCATGGCTAGTTACTTGATGCCGACTTCATGAAGCAGTCAAGGAATCGCTAGAATTACTATAAGGCTCGGGCCGGCCGATAAAAGATGGAGAACAACCATCTAGTTTTTAATATTTTGGTTGATGTAACAAGACTCCAAAGCTGACTGAGTATGCATTGAAACCACAATGGCATTCGACCTGCTTTACAAGTTGCCATATAAATGAATAATGTTAGTACTAGAGGGAAGTTGAGCTTCTTGTTTTTCTGCAATACTGCAACTAATGACAGTTGCATTTAAGGGCTTTCAACACATAATTACTGTTTCTTGTCAGATGAGCATAATCAAAGAAGCTGGCCTGCTCCTGCGAAGGATGATAATTTAAATAATGGAACCTAATGCATTGATAATTATGCTTATCAGAGAGAAGGAAAGTCAAGATATATGCTTGATGCTAGGTGGGACGAACAGAATGCTATTCCGACACAAAATTCGCTCTCATGGCGATCTGAAGGCTTGTGTCCAAATTAGACGGCATGGAATATGTTGGTCTGACTTCCCAGGTGCTCTTGATAAAGTTTGCTTCCTTTGAAAGAATCCTTAACCGATCTGAAAGGTAAATCTATTAACTGATGCTTATTCTCATTTAGCAGATAACTAGCATGTCATGATCCATAAACAATTTTTTTTGAATTGTTCAGATATATCCAAAGCTTTCAGGATATTTTTTAAGCATGTCACCAGGAGGTACCTTTCCAGCTTTCCTTGTCAAACTCTTGCTAACTCTGTTTTGTCAATCTGTACAAGTTCTATATAGTACTCCCTCCGGTCCTTTTTAGTTCGCATATAAGATTTGACTGAAGTCAAGCCTCGTAAAGTTTGACCAACTTTACAGAAAAAGTTGTCAACATTCACAACCTGAAATCAATACCACTAGATATGTCATGACTTAAAGTTTCATATTATATAACTTTAGCATGGCAAATGTTAATATTTTTTCATATAAATACGGTCAAACTTTGTGAAGTTTGACTTCAAAGAATTCTAATGTGCAGAGTAAAAAGGACCGGAGGGAGTAGTACTTGTAAAATAGTACAATAGAAAATAGCACTAGTCACACTCGGTTCTGATGGTGTATAATGGACTGGTTCTGTATTCTGATATGGTCAAGCCATCAAGGTATGACCAAAATGCCTTTTCGTCCAAGCAAAAGTAACCAGATCACACGTCTATACCATCGGGAACATCCCTTAGAGCAGTAATTATATTCTCTAGAAAACTGCGAGCAATACTTATCTAGGTGTGTGTGAACAAGTCTCCTTGTAAAAAAATGTTTTGTCATGCCTGGGAGGTCAAGTAATCTGCAAAGGTAGACTAATTCTTCAGTTCTTCTAGGCATGTGATGGAGTTCAGTATCTAAAAATACTAATAAATCTGTTGCCATGGTCATCACTTTTCCAGTTTCCCACAAATGTTGTCCAGAACAGATAAATTCTTGCTGCAGGGTAACTTTGGTGAACAGCAGCAAATTCCTAGTTACCTTCTCCAATACAGATACATTCAGAAACTTGTGCTTCATTCATGTGATCAACGAAATGAGAATGCCTGCTCTAGTTGGCGCAGCGATGTTGCTGCTGCTGTTGCTGCTGAGGGGCAGCATAACACTGGCGGCAGCAGCAAGTTCCGTGAACATTGCTTTGCCCGGCTGCAAGAGCAAATGCGGCGATGTGGACATCCCCTACCCCTTCGGCACCACCCCCGTCTGCTACCGGCCTGGCTTCATGGTCACCTGCAATGAGACGCACAGCCCACCGAAGCTGTTCCTGGACAATGGTGCCAGTCCCGGTCCTGGCCCTGAGGTTGTCGAGATATCTCTGGCGAACAGCACGGTGCGTGTCGGGAGCTGGGTTTCACACTTCGTCGCCGGCAACACGAGCCACGTGCAGCTGGCCTTCAGCCGCGGCTCCCCCTTCGTGCTGTCGGCCAAGGCGAACAGCCTCGTCATCATGGGGTGTGGCTTCCGTGTCCTCCTGCACATCGTTGACGGGTGGACATATGGCTCCTGCGCGTCCTTCTGTCCGATCAATAACAGCACCGGCGAGCCGTTCTTGCCCGATGTCGTGTGCAACGGCATCGGCTGCTGCCAGCCGTCCATTCCGATTGGCCTTCGGTCCTGCCGTATCGAGCTCTCCTCGCTCGACGGTGCTGGCAGGTGCCCGACCGCGCCGTCCCCGTCCCCAGCCCCGGCTCCAGCGTTCAACGCGAGCGTGCATATGGTGGAGCAGGAGTGGTGGAGTGACGGGTCACACGTCTATGGTCTTCAGCAATACTTCATGGACCTCCTGTCTTACCCTGACATGAGCCCGTTCTTCGTTCCTGCCATTGCAGCCTGGGGGTTGGGCGAGTTATCCTGCGAAGAGGCCGCCCGGAGGCCAGATTTTGGGTGCCGCAGCAAGAACAGTGTGTGCCTCAACTCCACAAATGGCGCCGAAGGCTATGTCTGCCGGTGCAGTGATGGCTACCAGGGCAATCCATACATGACAAATGGATGCCAAGGAGGGCGAGGTCGTCTAGCAGCTGGTAAGTCGAAGCATTAGTTCATCTTTCTGTCCACATAAAACATTACTATGTCCTCAAATTTAAGTAACACCGGCACTTTTTCACACAATTTTTTTTTTGAACGGTCACCGGGGGGAGAGATTCCCCACCTGAATATATTGCTCAAAGTGGCCAAAATGCCAAGTGTTTGATCCAGTTTATAAGGAAAACCGGATCGAAAACCTTAACAGGTTGACCCCGTTTATAAGGGAAACCGGGCCGAAAAACCACATAGGGGGGAAAGATTACATAGGGTGAGAGCATATGGACGCCCTGAAGAAGGCACTACCTAGCCAGCAAGCCAAGAGACCACCACCATAAAAGTCGAGTGGAATTGGTGTGTCATGGAGGAAACACAATACCAACACTAAACAACTATCCTAACGCACCACACCTGCGTGCGTACCAACCCCTTGGCACAACAGAGGAGCAGCACCAATCAACGAGTGACCCATCACGAACCTTAACTGGAAACTCCGCCACAGCAGGCCGACACGATTAGCAAGGTGGGGAGGCATCGTTGCGTCATTGTTGAGCAAAGATGAACCGAGATAGCACGAAGAGCACGAAGCTCACCAAAACGGACGACAGGCATGAGAGGGTCTTGAGCTAGCATAGCAGAGGATGACCAACCCCAAAGGGCAACGGAGGATGAATGGCGGCAAGGAGCTCCCTAGTGACGCCTTCAAGAAGGTGGACGACATCCGAGGATGACGCCGTCACAGAGCTTTCGCCTGGAGCATAACCGGTTAAATTCCCAGAGGGCAGAGCCTAGAGCTGCGAATCCGGACCGAGAGACAGGAGTGGCACATGAGCCACGCCCCCAAGAGGGTAAGCGACGCTGGAGTAGCATCGCCGTGGTCAGCTGACAAAGTCAGCGGGGATTTCTCCAGTAGCACATCCGTCAATGGTGGGCCGCCATCCAAGTGGACTCGAAGGGCGACAGAGGACAGGACCGAGACGGACATATGAGGTGGATGGTGAACCGAGGAAGGACGAGTGGAGCAGGCCGCCGGTGAGGAGGGTGGAGACGAGGTGGGGCGGCGTCGGAGGTGGACAGAGGGCGGGGGCACCAGAGTGGAGGTTCTTCCGGCCAGAGACTGGCGGTGGCGGGGACGGGAAGGGCGAGTGGGGTGGAGGCGCAGTACGGGGTGGGGATCGAGGCGAGGTGGAGCGGGGTGCATCATCCGCCGGAGAGGATGGGGGTGGCGAGGGGAGCAATGGGAGCTGCGAGCCGAGGGAGAGCCGGATCCGCGCCCGGAACCTCCGGATCCGTCGCCGGCCAGCCGAGAATGGACGGCCAGGAGGCCGAAACGCAGCCGCGGGCGCCGCCGGCGCCAGGGGCCAGGCCGCCCGCCCACCTAGCGCCAGCAGAGGAGGGTCGACGCGGAGGATGGCGGCGCAGTTCGAGGGCGCGAGCACCGGCCGGAACTGGCCGGAGGAGGACGCCGACGGCCCCGGAGAGCTGAGGACGAGATGGATCTGGATCTGGCAAGTGAAGATGGACCGGGGAGGGTGGTCGCAGCCGCGGGCTGCGTGCGTCCTCGCCGCCGCCGTCAGCCGCTGGGCTTTGCCCTTAGGCTTCCTCCGGAGACGGCGAGAAGGGAATGGGCAGCACGGTCGCTCCCTGTTGTTGGCGGCGGCGGGGGCCTCCGGAGTCGCGAGAGCGACCCGGGAGGCGAGAGAGGGCAGCAATTAAATTAGGATATATAATTTCAAGCAGGCTTTTTGACGGTGTTGTCTGTAAATTTCGACAGGAATAATTTTCTCCATAGGAGTTGGCAGCGGCATAATTATTTTGCTTCTAGTTCTTGCTGTCGCCTTTGCAATAAAAAAGGTCAAGGATCAGAAAGCAAAAAGGATGAAGGAATATTTCTTCAAGCAAAACCGTGGGTTATTGCTCCAGCAGTTAGTAGACACAGATATAGCTGAAAGGATGATTTTCAGCTTAGAAGAGCTTGAGACAGCAACGAATAAATTTGATGAAGCTCGCATTCTCGGTGGTGGAGGGCACGGCACAGTGTACAAAGGCATTTTATCAGACCAACATGTCGTTGCTATAAAGAAGTCCAAAACCGTAATCAAAAGAGAGATCGACGAGTTCATAAATGAAGTTGCCATCCTTTCTCAAATCAATCACAGGAATGTGGTAAAGCTGTTTGGTTGCTGTCTCGAGACAGAAGTTCCATTGCTAATCTACGAGTTCATTTCGAATGGTACCCTCTATGCCCATCTTCATACTGATGGTCCTCAATCACTATCATGGAAAGACAGATTACGAATTGCATTTGAAGTTGCAAGTTCTTTGGCCTATCTTCACTCGGCTGCTTTGATATCAATAATCCACAGGGACATCAAGACATCTAACATACTGCTAGATGATCGCTTGACGGCAAAAGTGTCAGACTTTGGCGCTTCTAGAGGTATTGCAATCGACCAATCAGGGGTAACAACTGCCATCCAAGGAACTTATGGATATCTGGATCCTGAGTACTACTACACAGGCCGACTGACGGAGAAGAGCGATGTTTACAGCTTCGGTGTCATGCTTGTGGAACTACTTACAAGAAAAAAACCAACCGGCTACGTGCCATCAGAAGGCGTCAGTCTAGTAGCACACTTCATGTTGCTGTTGAACCAAGATAGACTGAGTGAAATACTCCCTCTGTAAACTAATATAAGAGCGTTTAGAATACTAAAATAGTGATCTAAACGCTCTTATATTAGTTTACAGAGGAAGTACTAGATTCACAGGTTTCCCAGGAGGCTGGGGACGAAGCCAAGGAAGTAGCGGCAATCGCAGCAATGTGCTTGGGGATGAAGGGGGAAGACAGGCCGACCATGCGGTACGTGGAAACGAAACTCCAGGGGCTGCAGAGTTTGGAGAACACCGTGAAGGCCGACCCAGAAATGGAAGAAGTTCCGGTTAAACTACGTCACAGAACATTTGAAAGAAGCAGAGACAATGCTGATAAGGAGGGTCACAGTAACAGCAGGCGATATAGCATGGAGGAGGCGATGTTGTTTTCAGCGAGCTTGCAGCGATGATCTTGAGGACATTCTTCATTAGATTATGTGGTCTCTCTGTGTGCTTCTGAAATTCATCATAAAGTTCTGCTGTGAGAGCTGTGGTAGTTCCGCTTTATGTAATTATCAAAATATCTCGAGTAACGGCGCAGGTATACGCTCCGGCACGTGTGTTTATATCTGGTCCTCTGGAAATACACTTGTACTTTATGTACCCTCCGTTCCTAAATACTTGTCTTTCTAGACATTTCAACAAGTGACTACATACGGAGCAAAATGAGTGAATCTACACTCTAAAATATGTCTACATACATCCGTATGTAGTAGTCATTTGAAATGTCTAGAAAGACAAATATTTAGGAACGGAGTAGTTCTTACAGCTGAATTTACATTTGTATTTGTTGTGCAATTGATGCAATCGTATAACACATAGAGGTGTAGAACAGATGCACAGTTTGTTTTGCTTCCGCTCCGTGCGGTACTTCCGCTCTGGCGCCACCTCTGTATTTGTGATTTCACTGTGCTACGTGACCCGAAGCAGTAGTACCGCTGAAGGGTGGGCGGTAGTGCCGCTTACCGCTATAGCACTGAACGTGCTCGCTAGCCACAGTTGGAACTGCCGCTTGAAGCGGTAGTAGCGGTAGTACCGCTTTACTGCGGTCCGAGCATAATGGTAGGATTCGTCTCTCCCTATAAAAGGTGGTCTTCTTCCTCAATGGTTCTTATCTTCAGAGCTCATGTTTTTCTCCATTGTTGACCTTCTTTAAGCTTGCTATCTCTCAATCCCTCCAATGATTCTTGGTTCTTCTTAAGGGAAAAGAGAGAGAAGATCTAGATCTATTCTTCCACCAGTCATTTTCTCCTCTAAGTGAGGGAAACCCTTCTGATCTAGATCTTGGAGTTCTTTGTGTTCTCCTTGTGTTCTTTCTCTAATTTTCCTCTATAGCATTAGTTGTAGTGGGATTTGGAAGAGAAGGACTTGGACACTCCGTGTGCCCTTTCCATTCCATTTGGTGCATAGGTTTGAGTCATCCGCGGTGATACGTGAAAGTGAAGTTTGACTAGCTTATTGCTCTTGGGTGCTTGGTACCCTAGAGCTTGTTCCTCTTAGGTGCTTGGGCGCCCTAGATGGTTGGTGGTGTCGCGGAACTCAATCATCGTGGTGTAAAGCTCTGGCTAAACGTCCGGGTCTCCAATTAAGTTGTGAAGATTGCCCCGAGCAATTTGTATGGGTTCGGTGACTGCCCCCAAGGCTTACCAATTGAACGGGTTCCGTGACAACCCCCAAGTGCTGCCAATTGTGCGAGTTCGGTGACCGCCCTCAAGGTTCCTTTAGTGTAATCACGGCATCTTGCATTGTGTGAGGGCGTGAGAAAATTACAGTGGCCCTAGTGGCATTTTGGGGAGCATTGCGCCTCCACATTGCTTCAAACGGAGATCAGCATCCGCAAGGGTGTGAACTTCGGGATACATTGTCGTCTCCGCGTGCCTCAGCTATATTTTACCCGAGTCCTTTACTTATGCATTTTACTTTGTGATAGCCATAGTGTTTCGTGTTATATATCTTGCTATCACTTAGTTGTTTATCTTGCTTAGCATAAGTTGTTGGTGCATATTGGTGAGCCTAGTTGATTTATGTTTTGTGCTTGTGAAATTAAACGCTAGTTTCATTCCAAATTTGTTCAAATCTAAACCATAATTACTTTAAAGCGCCTATTCAGTCCCCTCTAGGCGACATCAACGATCTTTCAGCCGCCACACACCATCCAGAACACAGAGAGAAGAGATTCGGAGAAGAAGAACCGCCGGAGATTCTTCTAGTTTTGTTCATCCATCTTCATACTCATTTCATCTCATCATCATCATGGTAAGAGGAATCCCAAGTTGTAAGATCAGGGTGTATAACTCTATTTATACTCATCATCGATATGGTTTTCATGGATTTATTATCTATGGTGATTAGTTATTCTCTTTCGATGTGTGAGTAATTCCTTCTAGGCGTGGGAGATGTAGGTGAATGATAAGATTCATTTGTGCCTATCATATATGTCGTCATTCGTGTTCGTAGTCTTGATTTGTCTAGTAAGTTGTTATACTATGGTGAATGCTATGTGCGTTGTCCAATTTAAGGGCACAAACAATATGATCTAAAGACGTACACATGTAACACATATTATTTAGAGAATCTACGACCTCTGACATGACAGGTGGAGACATCTATGAGAACCAAAGACAATATGAAATAATAGTGATCCATCAAACTTAATGCATGGTTCCGATTTAAAACCTTAATTGTGGAGACGACCCTGCTGTGGCAACATCGAAGTAGGACCATAGTGTGGAATATAATCTCGCGAGGAGGAGTTTCATAACCTAGGGTGATATGCCTACAGAACAAGCAAATCAGATAATAAACTCATGATACAAGGTAGATGGGACTACCAATGAATTGGCACACTTGAGATATACCATGATCCGAAGTTTCTCCGCGCCTAATCTCTCTACTGCAGGAAAACACTTTTATTTTTAGTCTTTACTTTATGCTCTTTACTTCCAAGTCGTTATTCTCACTGCAACCATCTCATCATATTCATTATTTAGTTTACTTGCCTCTTGGAACACTAATATCTTATGCAGAATTACAAGCATCACATAAGAGTTGTGACCACTTGTGTGTGACGGAAACGTTGCTCGTAAATACTATTCTTCGCTCTTTGTTGGGACGATAATTATTTGTGGCACTTACACAAAGGTGCTACACTACTCTGTGTGTCTTGCAGGTCATCACGACCCATCCAACTTAGTGACGAGCCAGATGTCCTTCGATGGCGGTGGACTGCTTTTAGTATCTACACCGCTAGATCTTGCTACCTTGCACTCTTTCACAGCTCAATCACGGACTCCTTTACGAATCAAGGTATTCACCTGGCTCGTGCTACAGAATCGTTGCTGGATGGTGGATTGTCTTGCTCGATGTGGCCTTCCCCATGAGGAGCGGTGTGTGTGCTATGTGATCAGATTCTCGAAGACATGCGACACCTTCTCGTTGGTTGCCCCTTCTCCTGTCAGGTGTGGCATGAGGTGCTCTCATGGTGCCGATCCACGACCACTCTTTCGTGGCCGGTAATGACGTTCTACGACTGATGGTCATCTACCCGCTAGCATGTCCCCACCATGCACCGCCGAGGACTATCCTTCCTCATAATGCTCACGGCCCGGGCCATTTGGAGGCATCACAAGGGATGCATCTTCGATGACCAGCAATCATCAGTCTCTTGGCTCGATCAAGGATGAGGCGCGGTTATGGCCAAAGCCGGCACCACGTCAATGACTAACCTACTTCTCGAGATGTAGCCTCTTTTTTGTTGCCAGTGCTAAGCAACCCCTTTTTCTTCTGCTCAGATGATCTAACACATGCCATGTCACGTACACGCTGCAAGATGCACCAACCCATGCAACTCTGTTCGCTCTCCTTCTATTAATGAAAAAATATGCAAGCTATGCGTATTCGTGAAAAAATGCAAATGACAGCAGCAACCAAGGCCGGGAACCACATGGCAGGGCACCTCTGGCGGCTGTTCGAGAGGAGGACGCCGGGACGAGGTCGGGCCAGATAGGCAGCGGCGCCAAGTGAGAGCTCCGCAAGGGGTGGGGTGGAATGGGGCGGCTGCGCATGAGAGCACCTGCCGCTGCCAACCACCGCAAGGGACTTTGCCCCAGGGTTGCCGCCACCCGTGTCGCCCTCGAGGTGACGCGGGGCTAGGTTCCGGGGTTGTTTTTGGGACTTTTGTGAGCTCGAGGGACAAAACATATTTTTTTTCTTAAAGAAAAATTACCGAGGAGTCGGAGGGGGGAAAGTGATAGCCGCCACGCGACGGTGGCGCTGCCCAACGCTAAGAACATCTCTAATAGACGCGCTAGATATGACGCGTGCGGAAAAAAAGTGCCTTTAGCGTGCGCGGGCCGGTTTGGTGCGCTTCAGCAGGCCGGGAAAAATTCGGCGCGGAAAAAAAATTGCACGCACGCGAAAAAGCGGCAACGTGTGCAGCAGTTTTGGCGTGCGGCGTCGGGCGCACTCTATAAAACCCGCGTGTGCGAGTCCGCCAACCGCCACCTCTCTCTCCCTTCTTCTCCTCGCTTCTGGTGCCCCGCCGCCGCCGCGACCTTGTTCCTAGCCTCCAGCGCTTTCTCCCCGCCGTCGACATGCCGCCGCGCGCCCGCCCCTCCCACGTGTATTACGTGAAGATCTGCTCCATTAATACACGTCTCGGTTGGGTATCATTAACACTTCGATCATGAACCAATGCCTTATGATTAAATGGTGGTGGAAAATTATGAGTGGTGGGGTCCAGTCCTTTTGGTTCTCTATTCTTAAGGCTAAATACTTTCCTCTCTCTAGTCCGATGTTTGCCACTGCACGTGGTGGTTCTCAATTTTGGAAGGCCTTGATGAAAGTGAGGCCCTTTTTCCAGGCCCACGTTAAGTTTGTTGTAGGGGATGGCTCCTCAATTAGATTTAGGCTTGATTGGTGGTGTGGAGATTCACCTCTCTCCGTGACCTTCCCGCCCTTATTCTCATACTGTCCTGATCTGGAGGTTTCTATTGCGAAGGTGGCAGCGAATGGGTGGGATCTAGCCTTTCGTCGTTCCCTTTCGCCTGAAGAGTTCGAAGATTGGCAACGTCTTACTGCCTTCTTCCCCACGCTCTCGACGGATATGGATTTGATGATTTGGCCGCACACTGCCTCTGGCCGCTTCTCCGTTAAATCTCTTTATTCTAAGCTTATTGGTGGCACCCCTACTAACAAATTCTCTCAGATCTGGAAGGCTAGGATCCCCCCTAAAGTGAAAATTTTCTTATGGCAAACCTTCAGGGGCTGGCTGCCTTCGACGGACCAAATTCGTAAGAGAAATGGTCCGGGGTCTCAGTTCTGTGCCTTGTGTGGTGACATAGAGGATACGACTCATATCTTCTTCCATTGTGTCCTGGCCAAGCTTATTTGGAGCTGCGTCAGAGATTGGCTTCATGTTGCCTGGGATCCTGTTTCTTTCTTAGAGCTCCGTACCCGTGTTAGTAATTTGTCGGGCGTTACCAGACGCATCTTTTGGGTGGGCCTGGGGGCATTCTGTTGGTCTCTCTGGACGATTAGGAACAAATTTACTATTGAGCATGTGTTTCCGGCTAAACCTGTTGATTGCTTATTTAAATCGTATGCTCTCTTGCAGCAGTGGAAATCATTGACTAAGGTGGACGACTAAGATGCGCTGTCTGAGCTAATCTCCAAAATTCAGGCTTCGGCGTCTAATCGTTGCATACAAGAGCAGGATGCTTAGCTGGTGTGTGCCTAATTTGGCTAGTCTTTTGAACAGTAAACTTTCCGACCTGCGTGCCTTGTACTGGCTAAGGAGCCATGTACCCTTTTTAACTCTCTTGCGTGTGACCTTGGATGAGATCTTGCCGATTGTGGTGTCCTGAACATCTGTGCTTTTGCTACCTGCCTTATAGCTTTATTTATATGACTCTTATAACTACCAAACGTTCGGATTTTAATAATAGGCACGAATGATCCTTACTTCACTTTAATTATATACATTCATGCATTAGAATGACTAATTTTCCTTTCACGTGCACTCCTCTATCTAATTACATACATATATGCACTAGAAGACGAAAAGCTGATGTCATCCCAAATTCTTTCTTTTTTCAAACTTCAAAATGTTTTGTAGCTCAAACCGTCACTCTGTTTGAAAAACCGTCTTCACAAAAAAAAAATCGTCTCGACGAGATCTTTGAAACTAGATCCCATGTTGGTATGTTTTAATAAAAAAAATTCAGACCAAAAGTTACCACAGTTGGACTATGTAAGTTATCACGTATGTCATACATAAGTTACCGTGTCATTTACACAAAAGTTTCCGGGGTATGTTTTCAATAAACTTTTATCCCAGGGTTAAAAAGTGATTATGATGTTTTCAGTGAGTTATCAGCTTTGTTGTGTATATTACCATGTTACACAAAAGTTATCGGGATATGTTTTTCAACAGTTTTCATTTCATCGGTCAAAAAATCACCGCGATATTTGTATATGAGTTATCAGCTCTCATGTGCGTGTATTATCATGTTGTTTACACATGAGTTATTGGGAGGTATTTTTTATCAAATTTTTTCCTTGGTTAAAAAGTTACCATGTCTAGATTAGGTAAGTTATCAGCTCTGTTGTATGTATATTACCATGTTATTTACACACAAGTTATCAGGGCATGTTTTCAACAAACTTTTATCCCGGGGTCAAAAGTTATCGTGGATGTAGTGAGTTATCAACTTTACTGTGTCTACAATACCGTGCTATTTGCACACAAAGTACCCCCCCCCCCCCTGCGGTTCACCTAAATATCGGGGATCCAGTGGTTCTACCATGATATTCACAGTTATCATGGTGTTTGTACGTAAGTTATCAGGACCAAGAGCTTATATTATCATGTTATTTGCCCTAAAAAGTTATGAGTATGTTTTCAACAATTTTTTTTCACGGGTCAAAATTATCATGGTGTTTGCACCTAAGTTATTAGGTCTGGGATCATATATTACCATGTATTTATACAAATGTTACCGAAGTATGTTTCCAAACAATTTTTTTACATGGGTTAAAGTTATTGTGGTGTTTGTATCTAAGTTATCATTTTCGGGAGCATATATTATCATGTTATTTACATGAAAAAAAATATCAATGGTATGTCTTAAAATAAACATGGGTCAAAGTTATCGTGTTGTTTGTACCTAAGTTATCAAGACTGAGAGCCTATATTATCATGATATTTACACAAAAAGTTATCAGAGTATGTTTTCAACAACAAAAAAATCACGGATCAAAGTTATCGTAGTGTTTGTACTTAAGTTATCATGTCCAGGAGTCTACATTACCATGTTATTTACGTTGTACTCCCTCCGTTCCATAATGTAAGATGTTTCTTGACACTATCGGAATTCGAATTCTACATGAAGAAAAAAAATCATTTCTCTAGAATTACTCATCAACAGGTACAAACATAATGCATCAATCCTTCCAAAAATTAGCACGTCCATATGGGTCTACCCCTCTCTTTTCCCCGCTCACAAATAGAGTATAAAATTGAACTAACCTAAATTAGATACACCAAAACAAGCATAGCCCTGGCGGTAGCGCACCAGCAGGTCGTGGGTTCAATTCCCTAGTGAGCTCTTTTTTCCTTCATAGCTACAGCATCGTTCGGATAGGCCACGTTCACAAATGAATTTCTTGTACGCGCGGATGCTTCGGCAGGCGCAGGACCTCCGCTGCAGCTAATCACCGAGGCGCATAAGAAAAGCTATTTGGACGCTGCAAAAATAATTTAGCGCGGCGGGCGTTGCGCGTCTTGTTGGAGTCTTGGAGATGCTCTAATGGCGCCCGGTGCCGCTCGGCGGGAATTCGTCGAGAAGGCAGAAGGCCGGCGGCCGCGGAATGTGGCCACCGTCGTGTGTACGGTAGTGGGCGAAATGGAGGGGAAGGGATCGATTGTTAGACGAGGGCCGAGGAGCCGGAGGAGGCGACCCCGGGATGGATGGGACCAACGCTTCTCGCGGTCACATCGGGCGGAGGTTGGTCGCGCTCGGCGCAGGCCATGGTCGGATACGCGGAGGAGCTAAGCCTGCCACAGGCAGCTCGCCGTGGAAGGGCAGATGCGGATCTGGCCTCTGCCATCCACCATTTTGTGAGCTAGTACTACGCCAGACAGGCTCAAGTAAACATCCACCTCCATGCTAAGGTAATTTCGTTCACCAGCATCTATGAATTCTCTACTCGAATCAAGTTCCGTTATTTTTGCCCCTAATTGCGGCTTGTATACACATCGATGAGTGTGATATAGCTGATAGTAATATCATTTACTGAGATAGTCATCTGACTGTTCTAGTTGATGAATAGATTAAGCATCACATGTTGTGAGAGGACATTTACTGGTCTATATCCAAAGCAAACTAAATTGGTACACTCCTGAATTGTGGGAGTTTTCTTGTGATATTGCCAAAGGATGACCGGCTTCTTCATCACGCGTCTAAAAAAAAATCTATAGCTTAATTGCTACTCCCTCCGTCCCATAATGTAAGACGTTTTTTTATATAGATAGGAAAATGTCGACAAACCCCACACGGCCACACATGGGAACCCTGCCCTGCTTTGGGCTGCGAGTGCCCCGCATGATGCACAAGATCTCTCTTAATATTATCTTTGCTACTATTTTATTGGGTCGTTAGGTGGATTACAATACAAAAATTGAGCAGTACCAGTAAAGCCCTGTGCAGTGCTGAGTGATTAAAGAGTTCTTTGCAGCCAGTTGAGATATAAAGTGATGTAGTGCTTCATTTGGAGATGAGAGAACTGCATTTGCTTGTGGAGATTAGCTAGCAACATGGAGAGAGTAGCAAGTAGGCAAATGCCCTTCCCAGCTGTGGTTGCCGCGGTGCTGCTGGAGCTACTAAGTGCAGTGGTGACAGCAGCAGGATGCAGTACAAGTTGTGGTAACATCAGCATCCCCTATCCATTCGGCATCGAGCCTGATTGCTACCATGAGGGCTTTAATCTCACCTGTGACTACTTGTACCGCCCTCCCAAACTTTTCCTTGGCGATGGCACTGTCGAAGTGCTCGAGATCTCCATCCCCAACGGCACGGTTCGCATCAACAGCACCAATATCATGCCAATGAGTCATGATATTGACGGTGCATCCAGGCCCAACACAAGCAGGTACCACACATGGGGTGGCCTCAGAGAGAGAGGACCGTTCTTTGTTGCGCCGGATAGGAACAAGTTCCTTGTGTTGTCGTGCAACAACATCCAAGTCATCCTCATGGGAGAGGACAACTCCACCATCAATGCCTGCGCCACTTACTGCCCATCCTTGGGGAACTCAGACGCACAGCCTCAGCTTATCCGGTATCTACTTCTGCATGGTGAATGCTCGGGCCTTGGCTGCTGTAATGGAGGCATCCCAAAAGGTTACACTTCCTACCACATCCAGCTCCAGCCTTCCAATGACTCGAGCTCCGATGCTAAATCGTCAGTATATATAGCCGAGGAGGGGTCCTATAACATCTCAAAACTCATGTCTGAACCTCGCGGTGTGGCACTTCCTGCCTTGCTAGACTGGGTGATCAGCAATTCATCATGCCAAAAGCAAAACTCTGTTGCTCCTGGATGCCGCAGCAGCAACAGCTTTTGTCAAAACTACACAAGCTATGTCTACAATGGCTACCAGTGCCGCTGCTCTGCCGGTTATCGTGGAAACCCTTACATCCTGGACGGATGCCAAGGTACAAGTTAAATAAATTTAGCTTTATTCCCTTGTCATACAAGTTAAGATATAAATTAGGGGGACTACAACTTAAACTCAGTAGCTATGCACGTGTGTTGTATATTTGAATATTTTACTGGTGTAGTTGGTTTTACAGTTTCTACAATAGCAAATACAGTCCCACTGGTGAGTAATTATTTTGACTTCCTTTCCATCATAATAGTTTATTTATCTTTTGTTCTGTTTTGTGATTTCACTAGATATTGATGAATGTGTTCATAAGGAAGCCCACTCATGCCATGGAATTTGCGAAAATACGCCTGGAACGTTTTACTGCCGCTGCCCTGATGGGACATATGGGAACCCCTCTATAGAAGGGGGGTGTATCAAGATCACAAATTACTCTGCAGGTGACAACCGCTATATAGCATTGATTACCTGTACTATGATTTTGTATAATCTTGTATTTGTATGCACAATCATATTGCTAGTAACATTCTGTTGGTACAGATTGGTAACCGTTCACTGATTAATCAATGTCAATTAATAAGTATGATCCATTCCAAATATATTATCTAACTACATCGCTGGAATGTTACCTCAAACCATTTTTGTCAAGATGGCAGATGCGGACACATGTGTGAGAAGAAAAAGTTATATTCCCTTATTTTTTTTCTTACATTCTACTACTGTTGTTTCTGTTGCAATCTTACATCCACCCCAACTATCTTTAAGATGTTCAATCTTGATGTTCATAGTTGGCAAGACTGAAACCTATCATGGCTATTCACTAATGACTAATGAACTAGTCATTTGGCAATGGCAACCCACTTCCACTCTGCTATTTATTTTGATATTGCCCCCTACAATTTTTGGAAGTTTGGAGCTTATGAAATCTCATCATACACTGCAGAGAAAATAGAAAATTGATAAATTGTATAGCTGTTTGTACCATCAAGTTACGTAATGTTATTTTCATACTTTTCAGGTTTAATCATAGGCATAGTAATCAGCGGTGTCTCAATTTTGCTTCTGGCACTTAGTGCTCCATTTGTTACACGTATGGTGAAGCTAAGGAAGGTGAAGAAAATGAGAGAAAAGTTATTCAACCAAAATCATGGGTTGCTATTGCAGCAGTTAATATCACAAAAGGCAGATATTGGTGAAAGGATGATGTTTACCTTGGGGGATATAGAGAAGGCCACAAACAATTTTGACAAGTCTCGTGAGGTTGGTGGCGGCGGACATGGTGTCGTGTATAAAGGAATTCTAGACCTACATGTTGTTGCCATCAAGAAATCAAAGATTGTAGTACAAAGGGAAATCGATGAATTCATCAATGAGGTTGCTATTCTTTCTCAAATCAACCATAGAAATGTGGTGAAGCTCCTGGGATGCTGCCTTGAGACAGAAGTGCCTCTATTGGTTTATGAGTTCATTTCAAATGGAACCCTATACCACCATCTTCATGTTGAAGGACCAAAATCACTATCATGGGATGATCGTTTAAGGATTGCACTTGAGATTGCTAGAGCTCTAGCCTATCTGCACTCGGCTACTTCAATGCCCATATTTCATAGAGATATCAAGTCCTCCAACATACTTCTGGATGAGAGCTTAATAGCAAAGGTGTCAGATTTTGGAGCCTCAAGGTACATCCCAATTGATCAAACGGCAGTGATGACAGCTGTTCAAGGAACACTTGGTTATTTAGACCCCATGTACTATTACACAGGTCGACTAACAGACAAGAGCGATGTTTTCAGTTTCGGCGTTCTCCTTATAGAATTGCTAACCAGGAAGAAACCGTATGTGTACAGATCAGATAATGATGCCGGCCTTGTAGCACATTTTGTCTCATCACTCAAAAAAGGCGACCTTGCTGACATAGTAGACCCGCAAGTCATGGAAGAAGAAGACGATGGAGAGCTCCAAGAAGCAGCCATGCTAGCGGCGATGTGCACGAGATTGGAAGGAGAGAGCCGACCAACAATGAAGGAAGTGGAGATGGCCCTTGAAAATTTGCGAGCCAGGAAGAAGCCTGCTCCATGTAATTCAGCAGCAATGAGATACGACGGCGATCAGATTGTTGTGCAGTATAATTCAATTGAAGATTTACTCGCCAAGAAGGATATGCCCGTTGAAGGGGGTGCTGAGGAATCGAGCAGACAATACACTATGGAAGAGGAAATCATGCTGTCAGCAAGGTACCCCAGATGATATCTTTTGGGCCTGAACAAAGGAGAAGGCTCTGTTTGTATGACAATGAGCAGATGTTCTTCATATTGACACGCTTCGAGGCATGCTCGAGAGAAAAATGTGCAAATATTCCTGCATTATTGTGCTGAAGTCACGAATTTGATAGTTTTTCTGTACCGACAGTTTTGCGTGCATGAATTCCATTAGACCTGTGTTTTTGTTTATGTCAGTTAAATCGGGTCTCACTATCCAGTTTGTGCCAATGAAAGCGTAGAGTTTGCGTTCGTTTTCGCTGCGGGATGGCGCTATCGTGGGTAAAATGCAAGCGCGGTCCTAATTCTTTTCCAAAAGTGTCGATTGGGTCCTAATTCTTTCAAAATGCACATTTGGATCCTAATTCTTTCTAAGTTGTTCATCCGAGGTCCTAATTTCGTCTGACCGCCGCTGACCAGCTCGCGTGGCGCTTTGACCGCCGCCACGTCGACTCGAGGGCCCACGCGGGAGATTTCCCGCGGTTGGAGGTTGGGAATTTAAGCAGTTTGGCCCCTGGAGTTTATGCTTTCATCATTCCCCAGTCCCTAGGTCTTCTGCTCGCTCTCTCCCTCTCTCTGGCGCCGCGCCGTCGCCGCCATGTCTGCCGCCGCTAGCTCGTCTGCCGTGAAGCACCGCGGGAAGAAGGCTGCCCAAGCGCCTCCTCCACCTCCGGCATTAGCCCTTTTCTCGCCGCCCATCTCATCGCCGGCCCAAGCGGGTATGCTGCCGTTGGTACCATGCCCTAGCTGCCGCATTCGATCTACAATTCGTCTTGTATCAAAATCAGAGGCAAATCCTGGCAGGATTTTCTACAAGTGCCCCAACCACCATGTAAGATCTTCTACAAGTGCCCAATCGATTTGATTTTTCTGTGTTTCTTTTTGGCTGATTTTTTTTAGTCAATTTCTGTCAGATTCCATCAAATCCTTGCCAACATTATTATTGGGAAGATGGACCAGACAACTATTTTGATTTTTTGGTGAGAAGTGGATACGTCAGTCCTGGATTGAGCAGTTTTGATTCGGCTGGTGTCATTGCAAGTGAAGAAACAGAGGTGCAAGTGAAGAAGCAGAGCACTGTTGAGACTGTGGTGTATGCAGAAGCAATGCAGAAGATGAATGAGCTCATTTTTCTCTGTAGGAGTATTCTCAGTGCACTTGTTGTACTGATTGTAGTAGTGGTGTATGTAGGATTTAAGAAGTGATGTGGTAGTATGATGTATCCAGTGTTCAATGCTTGTTGGTGTATCCAGATGTTGATCATGTACTGTTGCAATGAAATTGAACTAAAATTTGACAGCATTTTGGTTGTTTTTCTGTACTTTGGCAGCAATTTTTTTACTAGCATTGACAGCACAAATAAACAGTAATATACAAGGCCTTTCTTTTACTAGTAATTGAACTTAAAAGGAGTATGAAAGATAGATAGATGGATTCAGCATTACAAGCTCTGAATCTTGTAGCTCGTGCAGTTCATCTGTATCATAATCACTGTCCTGCTCCCATTCAGATTTCTTCTTTTTCTTCTTCTCAAATTTTTCATCAACCCATTCTTCATACAGATCATCATCATCTTTGTCTACTTCATTGTCAGAGTCAACCCAGTCTGAATCCCATTCACTGTCATCACTGTCACTGTCATTTTCATTGGGGATTTCTTCTTCTACCACAATTTTCCTCCTGCTTCTTCTAAGCTCATGTCCAACATTTTGTCCCACTGCCGGAACACTGGTACTCCCTTCATTGCTGCTGCCTGCATTAAATTGGTTCAGTCTGCCTTTATGAGCTTTCACCTTAAACCTGGGACTTCCTCTTATTCCACTGCTAAACCCAGGAGATTTAGGGCTTAGTACAGGAGGTAGCTCAGGTGTACCACTAACATGAATATCATCAATTACATTGTCAAAGGCCATGTCTTTGTGATCAACAAACAACTGAAAGTACTGGAATTTTGGAACAACTGCTGTCATATGCAAAGTGTCAGTGTCACAGTCCACAATCCGTAGTCCATCGCCTAAATTCTTTCCAGGCAGTAACCAGTAAATAACATGCTTAGATTGGTCACTATATCCCAGATGCTGCATAAAATCAGTGAGCCAGAGAGGAGACCATGTATCTACTTCGCAACCATCGAACAGAGCAACTTTCTCATCGACATACGTCTTCGATCGACCAAATCCGTAGAAAAATCCAGCATAGTTGATTTCTACGGTAAAAACCTCCTCTTGTGGTCCTAGGTATCGAGGGATTCGGTCAAATACTACCATCGATTCGAGCTAAATAGGTATCCGCAGAAAAAGAGGATCGAGGGTTAGGGTTACGGGCACCACACTGACCGTATCGTGGAGGAGGATCTCCAGGTCCCCGATGCACATGCGCCATCCTAGCGGCGCCGCCGTCGGACAAGTGCGTGCGATGGCCGCCTGCCTCTTCTCACCGGACCACCACCGTCGATCTCCCCTGTTTCGCCAGAGCAGAGAGAGGTGGGGAAGAGGAGAGGAAAAGGACTACGGCTGCGGAGAGATTAGGGTTGGGGGGCTCTTTTGAAAAAAACGCACGGCTAGTCGTTATCCCGCGTGGGCCCTCGAGTCGACGTGGCGGCGGTCAAAGCGCCACGCGAGCTGGTCAGCGGTGGTCAGACGAAATTAGGACCTCGGGTGAACAACTAGAAAGAATAGGATCCAGATGTGCATTTTGAAAGAATTAGGACCTAATCGACACTTTTGAAAAAGAATTAGGACCGTGCTTGCATTTTACTCCGCTATCGTGGATCGCCGTCATCAGCGTAGCATCGTCGTGCGCACACACGCACGTGCGCTGCACGTGAGTAAATCACGGTCGAACGAGCCATCTCGAGCGGCGCCGGCCCCAAATCGGCGCTCGGCGGAGAGACCTACCGGGAGGAGGAGCGGCGTGCGGCGTGCGGCGATGCTGGCCAGAACTATGGCTCCCATGGCCTCGTGGCGGGCTCCGCGGCCCGGCGCAGGAAGGCATACTGCGGCCGCTTCCTGGCTGGTGCGGACGCGGCGGCGCTTAGCTCTGCCGGGCGAGCCGGTCGGCGGAGAGGGCAGGCCGGCGGCACCGACGTCGTCTACATCCCATCGACGAAGGTTCCGTTTAATCTACTTGCTTGCTTGCCTGCCCACTTTCTTCGATTTGCATTCACGCTTCTAGAGATTTATTTTTAATTTTATTTTATTTTGATTGGAGCTGAGACACATGTGAACAGGGAAGCTCCATGGCATCTTCCAAGCAAAGAACAAAAAGTCACAGCTCCTGCTCGTGGTCCACTTGGCCACAAGACCAAACCTACCCACCATCCAAGCCCAAATGCTAGCCAAATCAGTGCAATAAGTAGTAAAATGTTCTACGACCACGGAGCGAGGGCAAATCCTGCAACAGCTAGTCACCTAATTTAGCCTTTCCCATCAGTAGTGTCGTAATCATGGGGCCATCTTTGAGTGCAAGTCATGTGCAACGTGCTATTATAATCACTCAACCTGGGTGTTAGGCTGTTTGCTAGTAAGTAGATGCTCCATGGGAATATGTCCAACGCTGACCATTTTTCAAAGAAAGCACTAGCCGCCTAGCTAGTTGGTGGCCCAAACGAATCAAGTCATCGTGCACGCGCCTTGAATTCCTCGGACTGCGCATGCGGTGGGTGTAGACTGCAGACAGAGTACCAGAGGGTATATTGGTTAAGTGGTGCTTGATTGGCTTGGAGGATGGGGACGAGAAGAACAGTCCACGAACATCACCACCTTTTTGTGGAGATTGAGATAGCCGCAGCTGCATCTATGGAGAGGTTAGTGCACACCGTGGCTGTAGTTGCAGCGTTGCTGCTGCTGCTGCTGCAGCCGTTGGACGCAGCAGCAGCAGCTACCTGCAGCACCCGCTGTGGCGGCATCGGTATCTCCTACCCCTTTGGGATCGAGGCCGGCTGCTACCGCGACGGCTTCAACCTCACCTGCGACCACTCGTACCGGCCGCCCAAGCTGTTCCTCGGCGACGGCACCGTGGAGGTGCTCGAGATCTCCATTCCTGGCGGCACGGTGCGCGTCAACAGCAGTAGCATCGCGCTGTCACCAGCAGCAGGGGCACCAGGCAAGAAGGCCAACAGCACGGCAAGGTACCACACGTGGAGTGGGCTCAGAAGGGGCGGCCCGTTCTTCGTCTCGCCGGAGAAGAACAAGTTCCTGGTGCTGTCTTGCAGCAACGTCCAGGTCCTCCTCCTCGCGGAGGACAACAGCACCGTCAACGCCTGTGCCACTTACTGCCCACCGGCCCCAGGAAAGGGCCAGCCTTTTCAGTTCCCCTTGAGCAAGGATTGCTCCGGCATTGGCTGCTGCAGTGCTGCCATCCCCAAAGGCTACACCTCTTACAGCATCCAGGTCCAGCCCCCTGGCAATGTTTCTGAATTCGATGCAGACTCTTCAGTCTACATAGCCGAGGAAGGTTCCTATAATGTCACACACCTGATATTCGAAACTGTAAAGACTCTTCCAGTCTTGCTGGACTGGGTGATCAGCAACTCAACATGTGGTAAGGAACTGCCTGCTTCTGGGTGCCGCAGCACCAGCAGCTCCTGTCAGAACTACACAAGCTTTGCTTACAAAGGGTACCGCTGTCGCTGCTCTGCTGGCTACGAAGGCAACCCTTATGTTGTGGATGGATGCCAAGGTATACAAGTTGATTTAACCTGATTTTATTTCCTTGGCTTACAAAGTTTTAATGCAAATTAGGCTGATCTGAGGACAGCTTAGTGCCTATAATTAGGTATAATTTGTAGTCTATCAGTTTTGTTTACGGTGCTCCGTTGTTGTTTGATTAGACATTGATGAGTGTGCGCACTGGGAACTCCACTCATGCTACGGAACCTGCATAAATATGCCTGGAACGTTTCGCTGCCAATGCCCTGATGAGACTAACGGGAACCCCTTCATAAAAGGGGGGTGCATCAAGAACAAGAAATCTTCTCAAGGTAACAATCACTACACATCAGTAATTATGTATTCATCTGATTGCAGCTCCATATGTGAGTTAAATTAGGTAGTAACCCTTCATTTGTCTGATGAGATTCAGTAACCCGAAAGCTTCACATTTTTACTTGTCTACAACTTGTTAATGAGATTGGAAAGCTGGAATTTCAAAGAACTGGTTTATACATGAGAATGCTTACATAACCCGTTATATTACTTGCTGAATACGTTCCGTTATTATTATTTCTGTTACTTGCATGCATAAAAAGTACTCCCTCTGTAAACTAATATAAGAGCGTTTGGATCACTACTTTAGTGATCTAAACGCTCTTATATTAGTTTACGGAAGGAGTACTCCCTTGTTCCAAAAAATCTCATTCTTAATCATCTGTGTGAGTTCAAATAGATAGTTTCCAGTAATCATTTTGTCATTGCAGCCTCTATTCACTAGTGATTATTTTAAGAGAAATTATAGTCCTCTGCAGGGAGGGAAGTTTTATGATAACTTAGCTTCAGTAGAGCACTTTTAGGCAGAAATTTTCAGTAGAGTTTGATAAGTTGCTTTTCTGTAAAGAAAACTAGCTTGGTTAGCAATCGCTTATGTGCTTTAATAAAGATAATATAGCATCATAGTGACAAGAGCTTAGTTAGCTAGCCAAATAAAATTGCTAAAGCTCTATGGTCCCAAACATATAAAGATAGCAAAAGTAGGTAATTTGCGTAGAACAATGGTACTCCGCTTAAATCTATTTACTAAATCTAATTGCATACCGCAAACCTTTAGTTGGCGGTAGAAATTATTCTTTGGTGCTAAATCTTGTGACGCAGGAATTGGTAAAAACATAAATTTACTGCAAACTGTTTCCTTTTAGTGAGATATGGGGTACGGATGCAATATGTGATTCTATTTCTCAAAATAATGCAGGTTTAAGCATAGGCCTAGTAGCCAGTGGTGGGTCAATTCTTGTGCTTCTGGCTTTTGGTGCTCCCTTTGTGACACGTAAGATCAAGCAACAGAAGGCCCAAAAAAGAAAAGACAAGTTTTTCAAGCAAAATCATGGGTTGCTATTTCAGCAGTTAGTATCGCAAAGAGCGGATATGGGTGAACGGATGATCATCACCCTAGCAGAGCTAGAGAAGGCCACAAACAATTTTGACAAAACTCGTGAGGTTGGCGGTGGAGGACATGGCATTGTGTATAAAGGCATTCTGGATCTACAAGTTGTAGCCATCAAGAAATCAAAGATTATTGTACAGAGAGAAATCAATGACTTTATTAATGAGGTTGCAATTCTTTCCCAAATCAACCATCGAAATGTCGTGAAGTTAATTGGATGTTGTCTCGAGGCAGAAGTCCCGTTGTTGGTTTACGAGTTCATTTCAAATGGAACTCTTGAGCATCATCTGCATGTAGAAGGACCGGTATCACTATCGTGGGACGACCGACTGAGGATTGCACTTGAGATCTCTACAGCTCTGGCCTATCTACATTCAGCTGCTTCAATGCCAGTGTATCATAGAGATATTAAGTCTGCCAACATACTTCTTGATGAAAGCTTAACAGCCAAGGTATCGGACTTTGGGGCTTCAAAGTTTGTTCCTATTGATCAAACGGGGGTGACTACTGCGGTTCAAGGAACAATTGGCTACTTGGATCCCATGTACTATTACACTGGCCGTCTAACAGACAAGAGCGATGTCTTCAGCTTTGGCGTCCTTCTCGTGGAACTGCTTACCAGGAAGAGACCACTCGCCTATCATTCTGTGGATGGCGATGGTCTTGTTCTGCATTTTGCCTCACTGGTTACGGGAGGCGTGCTGGCTGACTTGCTGGATCCTCAGGTCATGGAAGAGGAAGACGGGGAGGTCCAGGAGGTAGCTGCGCTCGCGGCAAAGTGCGTGAGGTTGAATGGAGAGGACCGGCCGGCGATGAGAGAGGTGGAGATGACGCTCGAAAACCTGCGGATCAAGAGGAAGCAAGCTGCGCGTGATGCGAAATCTAGGAGCTATGATGATGATGGCCAACTCTCTACCGACGACACGGCAAGTGAAGGGGACACCGAGCAGCCAAGTGGGGAGTACACCGTGGAAGAGCAAATCCTGTTGTCGGAGAGGTATCCTCGATGATGATCTGTTTTGGCCTGAAGAACAACTCTACTGCATGGTTCCTTGTAATACATGTCAAGTCAAAGGACGTCTTCGGATGATTTTGCTGAGGAGGAAACCTAGTTCCTATTCAGTTGTAAATCTTTCTGGAAACAATTTGGTAGCGATATTTCCTTGATTCAGATGATTTTGTACATTTTTTCATGTGAACGTTAAGGATGGTTCGGCGGACAGGGCGATTCGGCTCCAGAGCTCATCTGCTCCCTTGCTTGAACAGTAAATTCAAAAAAAAAAAAACTAGAAAAATTCAAAAAAATCTTTTTTTTGCATGGAAGATGTTCAAGTGCCAATTTGGTGGTATTTGGACATCTGCAAAACAAAAACAAAATTGGGGTATGTGAGAAAGTTTATTGTTCATGCACTATTTGGACCGATTTTTTTCCCATGAGCTCCTCATATGTCTGCACATGACGAAGTTTTGCCTGGGCATCATGCATTTGAGTATCTTGGTTGACAAAAAAAATCAGAATTTTAAAATCATTTTAGTATTTTTTTTCTTTGTTTTACTGTGCACCCAGAGCAGATGAGCCTAGGCTCAAAAATACTCCCTCCGTTCCTAAATATTTGTCTTTTTATAGGTTTCAAATGGTGACTACATACAGAGCAAAATGAATGAATCTACACTCTAAAATATGTCTATATACATCCGTATGTGATGACCATTTGAAATCTCTAGAAAGACAAATATTTAAGAACAGAAGGAGTATATATTAGTGCTTTGGCGCCAAACAATGCTTGTTTTTTATGCATGTTGATTGGATTTGGACGTGACAGTTGGTGGGCACCCTTAGTGCATCGACAGCCGGGCTCCCCAAACCCTTGTATACGACTAGACGAACGACGCAGTCATCGACCGGTCAAAAAAAATTCAACCCGGTCGGGCGCCTCAAACTAGTCCTATACGTCCAGGCTGTTCGGCGCCCTCACATCCATCCCAAATCTAGGGTGGATATGGGAGGCCTGGACGCCTCCGCCACGTCAGCCCGGCCACCATGGCCTGCACCACCCCACTCCGTCCCTAGTAAAATCCTCACTCGAAGCTAACCCTAGCTCCACTTCACTCGCGCTTCGCTCTCCGTTGCCTCCCCTCCACTACCTGTTTGTTTCCCTCCCCCTCTACATAGTCATGTCAAGCAATGATAGCGGCGGAGGTGATAGGTCCGACCACGTGGACGACTAGGACACCTTTGTCCACGAGGATGAGCTGGCTCTCAACATCACGCTACAACACTCGCGGGTCGACACGGTCAGTAGCTCAGACTCTACTCCGCAAACTATCGCCCGTTGTCACAGCACAAACACTGACGAGGCTTGTCCCGCACCTCACACAGCTCCGCGCGGTTGGCCTGCCGCCCTCCCCCCTCTGGCGGTGCTCCTCACGGGCATTGGTGGGTGCTCGTTGCCGCACCGACACCGCATACACGAATGTCGGAATCAGAGGCGCGCGCCGCTCGCCGCGGGCTTGGGAGAGGGCGGCAGCATCGAAGGCGGCCATACATTCCTCCTGCCGCCGAAGCGAACTGCCGGTTTTGCCCAATGAGGAGAAGCTCCTCGCGGCTTTCTACCGCCGGTCACTGACAACTACAGAGACAAATGCCAGTCGGCTCCGTCGAAAGAATGCCAAGGCCCTCTAGCTCAGTATCCAGCAATCTGAGAAGGAGGTGGCTGCTACTCCCACATGAGTCGTTGGGATTCCCCCAAGAGGAAGGGTGAAGCAGCAAGTAGCAAGTTTTTCCTTGGTTAAGAACCAAAGTTTATCGAACCAGTAGGATATTCTAAAGTACACACGTCAACAACACCTACACAGAAAACATAAACAAAACTTGTCCCCAACACGGCAAGAGAGTTGTCAAGCCATTGTCTTGCTATTACAAGGTAAAACTCAAGTGATAGAGATGGATAATGATAAAGTGGAACGGCAAATAAAAGGAACAATTTTTGTAGAAGAATTAAGCAATGGAGAATAGATCCGGAGGCTATAGGTTCACTAGTGACATCTCTCAACAAGTAGCATGGTAAACAAATTACGGTTGGGAAATTAAGGAGATTGCAATATTTATGACTATAGGGTATGTGGATAACCAGACTATTCACTGAAACTAAGGAGTGTAGCTAGAAACAAATCGACGCCACAAAGGAAAACAGCACTGGAACTGAATGGTGACATCTTTAGACATAGGGTATGTGGATAACTGGACTATTCACTGAAACTTTGTTCAGGCACACCGGAACACATTATCATCAAAGCCAAGCCATACAATGAGTTGAACACAGTGCAAGGTAGACATTACGCTTCTGGGACCAGATTATCAGAAATGTTATTCCAGGCACAGATTATCATCAAAGCCAAGCCATACAATGAGTTAAACACAGTGCAAGGTACACATTATGTTTCTGGGACCAGATTATTAGACATGTTATTTCACTCAATCAGACAAACGGTGTGTGTTAACTACGTGTCGTGGCGAAAACTGGCACTTGGTGGGGACACTATAAACTTCATTAGTTTTCAGGAGATCTCAGGACAGAGATCACGAATTAGGTATACGCATTGGGGTTTGTCTGACTTCTGATAAGTGGGACACCATCGTCTCGCCAAACAATTCGATCCTCACACAAGGCAGCAACTGCCTCAACGTAAACTTGGTGCTCCTGTAACGTTGGGTTAATAAATCAGCAAGAAGAATATCTAAAGTCAATTGTACCGCTAAGAAATCTCAAACGCACATAAGATGCTACCTCGTGAAGAACCCTTGCAGCCAATTGCTCTGGAGTATCATTGGCTAACACAGGCACAACTCTTTGGGCTAAGGTCTTCCCTGTGTCAAACTGCTCATCCACAAAGTGCACAGTTGGTCCTGAGTATCTGCATGGTTGGAAAACGTCATCAAATAAAACAGGGTGACTTTTTCCAAAAGAGAAACAGGTAATACCATATGGAAAACAAGAAATCAGTAGTTCAGCAACCAATGCCATCATCCCACAAATCGACTTTATCAGTTATCACAAGACAATGAGCAATAATGCTTGCACAAATTTTTCTTTCGAGCCGATGCCAAGTACTTATTGGAGGAAAATGCAAGATGTTGAAAGGTGCTAGACAAAATGTAAAGTACCTGGCTCCAGATGCAATGACTGCTTTATGCACTTTTAAACCATAATAACCCTTGCCTCCAAATGCCGGGAGCAGTGAAGGATGTATATTCAGCATGGATCTGGGAAATGCCTTAACAAGCTCACCAGGTATGAGCTTCAAGTAACCAGCAAGTAGAATGAAGTCTACCTTCAGATCCCTGTTTCACAATGGAGATAGCCATGGGCTAAGACATCCTGTGTGTGTCATGAAATACAATCTGAAACACTTGAAAGGGAAAACTGAGGCACATGGGTACACTTGGAGGCACAAATATATAAAAACTTGTATGCAGTGGATTTCGGTCAGAGCCATCACACTGAAGCAAAATTTGTGAACACAAGTTCATGCAACTAGAGTCTAGAAGACAGTAACATATCGCATCTGTAAGTTTCTATGTGATTTATCAACATATGATCACTGGCAGCCTCAGAACACGATAGACATGCGAGGTACAGAAAGCCGTCCTCGGTCAGAAGTTACAAATGTATGCATTTCACAAAGGAGTTGTACCGAGCCAATCTGACTAGGAGTGAAGCATGAAGAAGCCAAATGGCAGTCTTTTTCTTGCAGAATGAGAAGTATAATGAACTGCAGTACGAAGTTGAAAAATCACAGCCCTGAGATGAGATCAAACAGAACCAACCTCAGAACATTCAGAAGTTCATCTGTGGAGACCCCCTCCGGTGCCGATTTCGACTTCGTAAACACGACCACGGGAATGCCATTGCACATTGCGTACTCGGCGCCACCGCAGCCTGCGACATTCCGCCACATCAGAACCACCAATCCACCTCACAGTCCAAGAAAGAGCTGCAGGAAGCAAGCAATCATGGTCACCTGGCTTATCGGTGACGAGCGCAACCACATCCCCGTTCACCTTCCCACCCAGGGCGGCCTCGTGGATCGACCGGAAGTTGGAGCCCCCACCGGACACGAACACCGCGAGCCTCTTCCTCCTCACCCCGGAGTCCCCGGCGCCGCTATCTATCACCGCCGACGCCGACGCCGATGCCGCCGTGTATACGCGAGCGTTCGGACGGAGCAGCAACCGCCCGCAAGCGACGGCGCAGCGCTGCTGCCTCTTGGCCGCTAAGCCCAGGCGAGCGCCTCTCCTATGCTGGTTCGGGACGGGGTAAAGCGAGCAGCGCAGCCCGCAGCCGGAGGAAGCGACGGCGGCCGCCTCCATCGGGGGAGATTCCGCTGCCTCGGCAGAGAAGGTGGGTATCCGGAGGACGGAACGAGATTAGCGAGAAGGCTAAGGTGTGCTTAGGTATGAAGGTGGAGGTGAAGAACCCTAGCACCGGCGGCCGCCGTCGAGGGGCTCCTGCTGCGCGCCGCGCGGCGGCTGGTCGGGTGGACTCTCAAAAGGCCGACGGATGAAGGGAAATGCTTTTGGGCCGGGTACACTGAGCCTAGCATAATTTTTACTGCCATGCGCGGAGGATTCCAGCCCACAATATAAGACCAACTCCAACGCCCCAAATGGACGTCTGTTTTATCCCAATTTTGTCCATTTAAATAGGACAATGGGACTACGTCCGACCATTTTTCTAGATACGCTGGCCGTGCGCTCAACGCGCAGACACATCTCGTCCGGTCGCCTAAAATTTTTTACAAATGAAAATTTGTCACCATGACCAGTAGTTCATGCCTAGCAGCTATAATTCATGCCAGCAACGAAAGCCAACAGCCGATAAACATATGCCAGCCTACAAAATGAGCAACCCTCAAGTTTTCACGCTAGCAACAAAGCCAGGAGCCGACACACGAGCCAGCCTTCAAAATGAACAACCCTCAAGTTCTCTTGCTGGCAACAAAGCCAGCGACCGGCACACTTGGAAGCCTTCAAAAAGGACGGCCATAATCCACGGCCAAGGCCTCCCTAGTTCATGCCTGTAACGTCCTCGATGCGGCTATATCTCCCACGTGTCGAAGCACGACTTAGAGGCATAACCGCATTGAAAGCAATGTCGCAAGTGAGGTAATCTTCGCAATCAACCAATGTATATAAATAAAGGGGAAATGTACATAGTTGACTTACACTCGTCACGTCACACAAATGCATAAATAAGTCATTACATTCATCCAATACATTCATGGTCCGACTACGGTACCAAAATAAATATCAACCCCCAAATGCGACAAAGACCCCGATCGCCCCAACTGGGCACCACTACTGATCATCTGGGAAAGACACATAGTAACGACGAGAGTCTTCATCGAACTCCCACTTGAGCTCAGACGCATCATCTGGAACGGTATCATCAGTCCCTGCATCTGGTTTTGAAAGGAATCTGTGAGTCACCGGGACTCAGCAATCTCACACCCTCGCGATCAAGACTATTTAAGCTTATAGGTAAGGTAAGGTATGATGTGGAGCTGCAGCAAGCGACTAGCATATATGGTGGCTAACATATTTGCAAAAGAGAGCGAGAAGAGGAGGCAAAAGCACGATCGAACAACTATGATCAAGAAGTGATCCTAGAACAACCTACGTCAAGCATTACTCCAACATCGTGTTCACTTCCCGGACTCCGCCGAGAAGAGACCATCACGGTTACACACGCGGTTGGTGCATTTTAATTAAGTTAAGTTTCATGTTATCTATAACCAGACATTAACAAATTCCCATCTGCCCATAACCGCGGGCACGGCTTTCGAAAGTTCAAATCCCTGCAAGGGAGTCCCAACTTAGCCCATCACAAACTCTCACGGTCAACGAAGAATATTCCTTCTCCCAAGACAATCCGATCAGACTTGGCATCCCGGTTACAAGACATCCTCGACAATGCTAAAACTAAACCAGCAACACCACTCAGATGTGCCGACAAATCCCGATAGGAGCTGCACATATCTCGTTCTCAGGGCACACCGGATGAGCAAGACGTCGGGTAGGCCAGCCCAGAGTTTCCCTTGGTAGCCCCGGACATCGCTCAGTTGGACCAACACTTAGAAAAGCACTGGCCCCGGGGGAGGGGGGGGGTAAAATAAAGATGACCCTTGAGTCCGTGAAACCCAAGGGAAAAAGGCTAGGTGGCGAATGGTAAAACCAATGTTGGGCATTGCTGAAAGAGTTTTATTCAAGGCGAACTGTCAAGGGGTTCCTATTATAACCCAACCATGTAAGGAACGCAAATTTCGGGAACATAACACCGATATGACGGAAACTAGGGCGGCAAGAGTGGAACAAAACACCAGGAATAAGGCCGAGCCTTCCACCCTTTACCAAGTATATAGGTGCATTAATATAAACAAGATAATATGGTGATATCCCAACAATAAACATGTTTCAACAAGGAACGATCTCCAATCTTCACCTACAACTAGCAACGCTATAAGAGGGGCTGAGCAAAGCGGTAACATAGCCAAATAATGGTTTGCTAGGACATGGTGGGTTAGAGGATTGACATGGCAATTGGGAGGCATGATAAGCAAGTGATAGGTATCGTAGCATAGGCATAGCAAAAGAGCGAGCATCTAGCAAGCAAAGATAGAAGTGATTTCGAGGGTATGGTCATCTTGCCTGCAAAGTTATCAGAGTTGCGTTGATCCTCGTAAGCGAACTCAACGGGCTCCTCGTTCACGAAATCTTCTCCCGGCTCTACCCAAACAAGAACAACAAGCAAAAAGGAGCACAATCAACCACGTGCAATGCTCAAACAACATGATGCAAACATGGTATGGCATGCGGGATGCGATGTGCGATGCATATGCAAGATTTGGAAAAGAATAAATGAGCATGGCCTCAACTTGGAAATCCAAGAGTGCCACTGGAAAGGTGAGGTGATTTTGGTCGAAATCGATATAAAGATCATCGGAATCGGATGCACGGTTTGGAAATGGCAAACAAAACAAATATGGCACCGGTCTGTGATAATCAGCAAGTAGCCATCTAAATGCATCAAGATAACTATAGTACAACACTCAAACATGACAACAAAATACATGGCAGGGATCCACTCATGAAGCTTGACAAAAGATGAACACTGAGCTATGGCTAATTCATCCATTAACATGTTCAAACAAGCATGGCAAAAGTGCAAATGATGACAGGTTTCAGACTTTGTGAAATTAACACAATTCTAGAATCTATCATCAGGAAGCAAACTTTAGAGCATGAAAACTACATGCTACAGGAACTTAACATGTCAAAGCAAGGCATGGCATGAAGCTACTCAAAACACTTAACAAAAGTCCCTTAGTGACATTGAGACAAAAGGGATCATAAAATACAATTGCAAGTATGTGAACATAGCAAAAACGTAAACAGATTCGGACTTAGTGAAAAACTGGAGCATGCAAAACAGTTAACGAGTAGGCATGTTTACGAGCTCGATGCACTCACTACAGAGCATGACATGGCAAACTAAGCATACACCCATCAAGAAGACATGGCATAGAAGCTAGACATGGCAAGAACAACAACATAGCATGCACGGATCAATAGCAACATCCTCGACAAAATCGCTAAACATGTCAACAATCTGCCAGGATCATTTTATAGCAAAAGTAGAGCTCGATTGACTCAAGCTAGGGTGCTCCATAAATGCAAACAAAGACATGGGTGGATAGAGCACAACAATATTAACACATCTTTACTGATCATCCTAAAAAGAGGCACGGATCACTAGGAAACAACATGAACATATGACATAAAAACAAAAACAGAACAAGGACTTAGTGAAATTCTAAGTCCCTGGAATCAGCATCATTGGGTAAGCTACTTTGCATGCTGGTGCTAGTCATCACATAGATCACAAAAATACAAGACAAGCACCTCTGTAAAGATAACATGGCATTCTACAAAATACATGTAGAGCTCAGGATCATAGCATGCACACATTAATCATGGCAAAAATGACAGAAGGCCATTTGCTGAAACAGATCTGACATATTCATCACATAGCCCTCTTCCAACAACATTTCGGGCACCAAGATGAGTTCAAATGAAAATAATGCAATGAGATGAAATGATATACTCGTCGAGACGAACATTTTGATATGCTACACGCATGAATTGGAGCTACAGATGCAGAGTTATGGCATGCGGAAAAATGCTAAAAGGCTAGGGTTTCGGGAGGAAAAGGTCAACCGAAATGTTCCAGATCCAGATCCGGCCAGAGTTACTGTAGCAGGGCGCGATTTTCGAAGATGGCCGGCTGGAGACGACGAAGAAGACGACGGTGGAGGCAGCCGGACGGAGGAGAGGTCGCCGGGGAGGAGGCGCGGCGGAGGGCGGCGGCCTCGGGCGGCGCTTGTGCGGCGGTGCGGCGGCCGGAGCTGCTGCGGCGGTCGCGGGCGATGAGGAAGTGCGGCGGCCGGCGATGGGGAAGTGTGGCGGAGGTGCGGCAGGCCGGCGGCGAGGCGCGAGGAGGCGGGGAGGTGGCGCGGCGGGGTAGGTGGCGGCGGTGGGCGCGCGGGCCTCGGGGGCCGGCGATGGGCTTGCCCGGGCCGGCGGCATGGGGGCGGTGAGGCGCCATCTGGCGTGACCTGGTTGGTCCGGCGGAGTGGGTGGACGCGTCCGGTCCAAATCGGACACGTCCGGCGGCGAGGTGGAGCTGATTTTTAGGGTTGGGGGTGTAGGGATCTGGAAATGAAATGGAGGGGTCTATTTATAGAGGTAGGAGGAGGTAGGAAGCTCCAAATGAGGTGCGGTTTGCGGCCACGCGATCATGATCGAACGCTCTAGATGATGGAAGGGGTTTAGGTGGTTTTTGGGCCAGTTTGGAAGGGTGTTGGGCTGCAACACACACGAGGCCTTTTCGGTCCCTCGGTTAACCGTTGGAGTATCAAACGAAGTCCAAATGGCACGAAACTTGACGGGCGGTCTATCAGTAGTAAACCAAGGCCGCATGACAAGTCTCGGTCCAATCCGAAAACTTTTAACACCCGCACACGAAAAGAGGTAGAAAGGCCCACCGGAGGACATAGGAGCGCCGGAATGCAAAATGGACAACGGGGAAAATGCTCGGATGCATGAGACGAACACGTATGCAAATGCAATGCACATGATGACATGATATGAGATGGATGACAAAGACAACAACACACGAAGACAAAAACCCGACAACGAGGAAATAAAATAACTTAGTGCAGGATACGGCAAGAGTTGGGATACATATGAGGTAAATTACATCTGGGGTGTTACAACACTCCACCACTACGAAAGGCCGCTTGGCAAGTCTCGGTCCAATCCAAGAACGTTTAACACCCGCACAAGAAAAGAGGCAAAAGGGGACGCTGGAGGACATAGGAGTGCCATGCAAAACGGACAACGGGGAAAAAGCTCGGATGCATGAGACGAACACGTATGCAAATGCGATGCACATGATGACATGATATGAGATGCATGACATCGACAAAAGCAACACGAAGACAAAACCCAACAACAAGGAATATCATAACTTAGTGCCAAAAATGGCAAGAGTTGGAATACAAATATTGCAAGTTACATACGGGGCATTACAACACTCCACCACTACGAAAGGATCTCGTCCCGAGATCTAGGACTGGAAAAACTCCGGGTACTCAGAACGGAGGTGATCCTCGCGTTCCCAGGTGGCTTCACGGCCGGAATGGTGTGACCACTTGACTTTGAGGAATTTGATTGACTTGTTGTGAGTCTTGCGCTCGGTTTCTTCAAGGATAGCAACAGGGTGCTCACGATAAGAAAGGTCTTCTTGGAGATCAATGTCTTCGAAGTTGACGGTGCGGTCAGGGGTCTTGAAGCACTTGCGGAGCTGAGAGACATGAAACACGTCGTGCACGTTTGCAAAGTTGGAGGGAAGCTCAAGTTGATAGGCGAGATCGCCTCTCTTACTGACGATCTTGAAAGGACCCACGTATCTAGGGGCAAGCTTCCCTTTGATACCGAAGTGACGAGTACCTTTCATTGGAGAGACGCGGAGGTATACATGGTCTCCGATCTCGAAAGCCAAATCACGATGCTTACTATCATAGTAGCTCTTCTGGCATGATTGCGTGGCTTTGAGATTATCACGAATGACTTTGCACATCTCTTCTGCCTCTGTGATCAAGTCATTTCCAAGAAGTTGACGTTCACTAGTCTCTGACCAGTTAAGAGGAGTACGACACTTTCTGCCATGGAGAATTTCAAATGGGGCCTTGCCGGAACTCGCTTGAAAGCTGTTGTTGTAGGAAAACTCGGCATATGGAAGACAATCTTCCCACTTCATACTGAAAGAGATAACGCAAGCCCTGATCATATCTTCAAGAATCTGATTGACACGCTCGACTTGGCCACTAGTTTGGGGATGAAAAGCTGTGCTGAAACGGATGTTGGTGCCCATGGCCTTCTGAAAAGAATCCCAAAACTTGGAGGTGAAGATGCTGCCACGATCTGAAGAAATCAACTGCGGAATGCCGTGCAGAGAGACAATCCGAGAGGTATATAGATCTACCAATTAAGCTGCAGTGATGGATTCTTTGATAGGAAGGAAATGAGCCACTTTAGTGAGTTTGTCGATGACAACGAACATGACATCATTGCCACGTTTGGACTTTGGAAATCCCGTCACGAAGTCCATCTCAATGTGGTCAAACTTCCATTTTGGAATGGCAAGAGGTTGGAGGAGACTAGCTGGTCGTTGGTGTTCTGCTTTAACTCTTCTGCAGACATCACATTCATTCACGAACTGAGCAATCTCGCGCTTCATTCGAGTCCACCAATATGACTGCTTGAGGTCATGGTACATATTTGTACTTCCAGGGTGGATAGAGAGGAGTGAATTGTGAGCCTCGTTCATAATGACTTTACGAAGGTCGCCTTTAGGCACAACAATGCGATCCTCGAAGAATAGAGTATCCTTGTCGTCAAGGCGATAACACTTGTACTTGGGTTGACTCTTGGCAATCCCAATCTTCACCTTCTTCACCATAGCATCAAGAAGTTGAGCCTCACGAATCTGATCTTCCAAAGTAGGAGAGACTTGGAGGTTGGCGAGGAAACCTTGAGGAACAACTTGCAGATTGAGTTTGCGGAAAGCTTCACAAAGCTCAGGTTGGTAAGTGAGGGAGTCTTGGATTAGGGGGTGTCCGGGTAGCCGGACTATATCTTTGGCCGGACTCCTGGACTATGAAGATACAAGATTGAAGACTTCGTCCCATGTCCGGAAGGGACTTTCCTTGGCGTGGAAGGCAAGGTTGGCAATATAGATATGTCGATCTCCTACCATTGTAACTGACTCTGTGTAACCCTAGCCCTCTCCGGTGTCTATATAAACCGGAGGGTTTTAGTCCATAGGACAAACAACAATCATACCATAGGCTAGCTTTTAGGGTTTAGCCTCCTTGATCTCATGGTAGATCTACTCTTGTACTAGCCATATCATCAATATTAATCAAGCAGGAAGTAGGGTTTTACCTCCATCGAGAGGGCCGAACCTGGGTAAAACATCGTGTCCCCTGCCTCCTGTTACCATCCGGCCTAGACGCACAGGTCGGGACCCCCTACCCGAGATCCGCCGGTTTTGACACTGACATTGGTGCTTTCATTAAGAGTTCCTCTGTGCCGTGACCATCAGGAAGGATGCCTCATCCCGTCTTTAAAGACGGCACCGTTGCTAAGGGAGCTTTGGCTGTCGGCCAGACTCTCAAGCTAGGTGGTTTCCTTATGACCACCCGTTCGGCTGCTGCGCCGACGATGACCTCTCGGGTCATCGAAAGCAATCTTCACGTCAGCTCAGAATTCGCCGAGCAGCTAGATCCAATGGAGCTCTCTTCCCTAAACGAGCTCTTGGATCGCTTCGCCGCCCTGGGAGTTGCTACGGATTATGACCAGATTGGGTCTAAACCCGATCTGAGAGAGATTAACTCCCCCCAGGTCACCCATCATGTTGCCGTGGTAGAGGGACAGTGCGGCGACCCTTCATCTATCTTAAGGACTAGATATGTCCGGATTCCCGATCCCTCCAAGTCGGATACCCGCGGAGGGGAGGACATCACTCAAGACCTGAACTTAAAGTCAGGTAACGGGCTAGATTCATTGGACAGCATCCAAGAATCCAAACTTCCGAGTTCGGAAACTCCTTGGCCCCTGGGTCTCAGATTGGGTGAGGTTTCGGATTTGATTCCACCCACCCACCCGTACATAAGCGATCTATCCCAAATTAGGCAAGAGCCCGAAGAAACAGTACATCATTACTGGGCCAGATTCCTCCTGGTTATGAACAAGATAAAGGACTGCCGCGAGGAAGACGCAATTTTATTCTCCTGCAATAATTGCACGGACAAGGGAATCCTCAACGCCATAAGTCACCGTGATATTACACGCTTCGCTGACTTGGCGTCCATAGTACGAAAGTACTGTGCGATGGAAAGCGACTGGAAAACCGAAACAAAATTTTGGGACAATCCAGCCTTGAATACAAACCCGGTCCAAAATAAAAGGGTGCATCATCGTCAGACACCCGGGTTCAATACCAAAAAGCAAAAGCCCTCTACAGGGCACGGGACCGTACTGGAAGGATGGCTTGACGGACCCAGTAAAATTCATAGTGCAGAGGGCGCCACACCAACTCACAGCCTTAGAGGATGTTGGATACTCCAGCAGGTGGCAAGAATTGGCGAAGATCTTCTAATTCCAGAAGCCACAGAAAGCCACCCCAGAGAAACTAGTACGGTATTAACAGTCTTCGAGACTTACGCATCAAATAGTATGCGAAAAAGAACACTCCGCGGCCTTGCCGAAGTCTACCAAGTAGCAATAATAAACCCATGGAGTGACACGACTATTACTTTTAATGCCAGTGATGAACCTAAATTCCGAACAGCCCGAGCACCAGCCGCATTGGTCCTCAGTCCAATAGTGGACGGCTTTCGTCTTACCAAGGTACTCATGGATTGCGGCAGCGGATTGAACCTCATCTATGAGGAAACCCTTCAAAAAATGGAAATAGACTGGAACCGCATTGAGCGAAGCAGCACAACCTTTAGAGGAATAATCCCCAGCCGAGAAGCGCGCTGTACAGGAAAAATCACACTAGATGTGGTGTTCGGCACGCCGGATAATTACAGGTCCGAAGAGGTCACGTTCCAGGTGGCCCCGTTCAATAGCGGATATCACGCTCTGCTAGGGCGGGAAGCGTTTACAGTCTTCCAAGCAATACCCCATTACGGGTACATGAAGCTCAAGATGCCCGGGCCTAACGGAATCATCACTCTCGTTAGTGATCCGGACATAGCACTCCGCGCCGAAAACAAGACAGCCGCACTGGCCCTCGAGGCGCTATCCGAAGCCCTAGCGGCTGAGGAACTGACTGCACTGCGCTCCACGGTGAATAGGGACAATGTGATACTCGATAAAAGATCCAAGTCCACCTCCTTTAAACCGGCAAACAAAATAGTCAAATTCCAGGTCCATCCAACGGACCCCAATAAAACAGCTTCCATCGGGGCACAGTTAAACCCTGATGTAGATGCTGCACTGCGAGAGTTCCTATGAGAGAACTAGGACATTTTCGCCTGGCACCCTTCAGACATGCCAGGAATCCCACGCAGGCTGGCCGAACACAGCTTAAATATCCTAATAGGATTCAAGCCAGTCAAATAGGCTCTTCGGCGTTTTCCGAACCTAAGAGACAGGCCATGGGAGAGGAACTAGCCAAGCTATTGGTGGCTGGATTCATCAAAGATATAAAACATCCGGACTGGCTAGCAAACCTGGTGATGGTACCAAAGAAGGACAAATCCTGGCGCCTGTGCGTTGATTTCAAAGACCTTAACAAGGCTTGCCCAAAGGATCCCTTCCCTCTCCCCCGCATCGATCAAATTATCGACGTTACCGCAGGACACGATTCGTTGTGTTTCCTCGACGCATACTCCGGCTACCATCAAATAAAGATGGCAGGATCAAACCAAGCCGCAACGGCATTCATCACACCATACGGCCCATTCTTCTTCAACACAATGCCCTTCGGGCTCAAAAACGCCGGTGCAACATATCAGCGCATGATTCAGACATGTCTGGCCAACCAGATCGGCAAAACAGTGGAGGCATATGTAGATGATGTGGTCGTCAAAACAAGACATGTCGAATCTCTAGTAGACGACTTGAGGCTAACATTTGATAACCTCCGAACATACGACATCAAGCTCAACCCGGAAAAATGCGTTTTTGGAGTTCCAGCCGGAAAGCTCTTGGGCTTCATTGTATCCGGTAGAGGAATTGAAGCAAATCCAGCCAAGATCCGAGATCTGTCACAATTGGATATCCCAAAGGACCTCAAACAAATACAAAAATTAACCGGATGCATGGCGGCTCTAAGCCGCTTTATCTCCCGCTTAGGAGAAAAGGCCCTACCCCTTTACCGCCTCCTTCGGCGCACCGAACACTTTGAGTGGACGGATGCAGCCACGGCCGTACTCGACGAAATAAAAGCCATCTTGGCAACAAACCCAGTCCTGGCCGCACCAAACATTGGTGAACTAATGCTATTATACATTGCAGCAACCCATCAGGTCGTAAGCGCAGTGCTCGTCGTCGAACAAGAAACGGACGGACACAAATTCCCCCTTCAAAGGCCGGTCTATTATGTGTCCACTGTCCTTACCCCGTGCAAGTCACGGTACCCGCATTATCAAAAGATTGCGTACGTGGTATTTATGGCATCCCGGAAGCTGCGACACTTACTTTCAAGGGTGTTCAATAACAGTAGCCTCGGAAGTGCCACTTAACGATATTATAAACAACCGCGACGCGACGGGACGGATTGCAAAATGGGCCATTGAGCTCCTCCCGTTCGACATAACTTACAAGCCACGGCGAGCTATCAAGTCGCAAGTTTTGGCCGACTTCGTCACAGAATGGACGGAGGCCGAACTCCCTAAAGAGTACGGCACATATTCAAACTGGGTCATGCACTTCGACAGCTCCAAAATGTTGGCCGGTCTAGGGGCTGGCGTCATTTTGACGTCCCCCACAGGAGACACAGTTCAATATGTACTCTAGATAATGTACACAGACTCCAACAACGCAACCGAATATGAGGCCCTTTTACATGGTCTCCGGATGGCAGTATCCATGGGCATTCAACGCCTAGAGGTGCGCGGGGACTCGAACCTCGCAATATCCCAAATAAATGGAGACTTTGATGCCAAGGATCCAAAAATGGAAGCTTATCGCAACGCCGTCCTAAAAATGTCAGCTCGGTTCGAAGGCCTCAAATTTCACCATATAGCCCGGGAAAATAATCAGGCGGCAGATGTCCTGGCACGCATCGGCGTAAAACGCGATGTAGTCCCCCCCAACATCTTCTTGGAAAGGTTGTTCAAGCCATCCATAGTATGGGAAGGGGAACCTGGCAATAACAGCCCGGACCCAACCGCACTGCCCGACACGAACACTCTGACATAATTGGAGGCTCTGCCAATGGAATAACACCTTCAGCCCACGTAATAATGGCCGTCATCGCCCCGTGGACAGAACCATTCCTCGCCTACCTTACCAGGAAGGAACTCCCTGAGGACCAAAATGAGGCACGCTGCATAGTGCGGCGATCTAAAGCCTATAAAGTCCACGAGGGAGAGCTTTATAAGAAAAGCACTACCGGAGTCCTTCAAAGGTGCATCTCCGAAGAGGAAGGGCGGAACCTCTTGGCTGAAATTCATGCCGGACTCGGTGCGCATCACGTTGCAGCTCGGTCCCTTGTAAGCAAGGCCTTCCGTACATGCTTTTATTGGCCGACGGCCCAGGAAGACGCCCAGGACTTAGTCCAAGGATGTGTCGGTTGCCAACTTTTTGCAAACCAAAGCCATATGCCACCCACCACCCTCCAAACTATCCCCATCACCTGGCCCTTCACGGTCTGGGGTCTTGACATGGTTGGACCCCTTAAAGGCGGAACCCACAAGAAAAAATACTTACTGGTCATGGTGGATAAGTTCACCAGATGGATAGAAGCCAAGCCTGTTAAGACGGACGAATCCGGACCGGTGATAGACTTTATATCCGGGGTTGTACACCGTTACGGCGTCCCCCACAGCATCATCACTGATAACGGCACGAACTTTACGGCCGATGAGGTAAAACTCTGGTGCAAAAACATGGGCATCAAGCTCGATTATGCTTCCGTCTATCACCCACAAACCAACGGCCAGGTCAAACGTGCAAATGGTCTTATCATGAGCGGCATCAAACCCAGATTAGTGCGGTCCCTCAAGGAATCTAATACGCACTGGGTAGAGGAGCTCAACTCCGTACTCTGGGGGCTGCGGACCACGCCGAATCACACCACTGGATACACACCATTCTTCATGGTGTACGGCGCAGAGGCAGTTTTGCCCTGCGACATAATTCATGACTCACCTTGAGTGCGCATGTACGAAGAAAGAGAAGCCGAGCTCGACGGCAGGACAGTTTGGATGCCTTGGAGGAAGAGCGAGACGTGGCAAAAGTCCGTTCCACATTCTATCAACAGCAGGCTCGAAGATACCAAAGCAGAGAAGTACGGGCCAAAAATTACAATGTTGGCGAATTAGTTCTACGCCTGCCGGACAAGAAAAAGGACAAACTCAAGCCCAAGTGGGAAGGTCCCTTCATAATTGACCAAGTCCTGACTGGTGGAGCGTACCGCCTGCGAGATGCATCGGATAACTGACTCGAGCCGAACCCATGGAACGCAGCCCGTCTCCGAAGATTCTATGCCTAGCGCCGGACTCTGTGTTCGTCTCCTTCCTCTGTCCATTTTTACATACTTTCTGTCTTACATTTCTCTCCTTCTCCTCTCTCTCTCTCTTATAGCCTTTAAAGGCTCATAAAAAGACGTGCTATCCGCGCTCATTAAACCTGGGGGCTTCTTTAAACAAAAGCTTATTTATACGGGCTTCATGCCCAACACATGTGTCACACTTCCGCATGTACCTTTTATTCGCCATGATATGCATCGATATGACTTAAGTTTTGGCCAAGCTGGGTTGCCTGGCTCCTATGCTTACCCCTACGTTCCCGATTGTTCGGCTAGGTGGTAAAGGGAGCACCTCTGCGATTGTTACTGCCGGGTCAGCCGGATGTGTACCTCAGACTGGGTGAAGCCGAAAGCTAGCATTCTTAAGGGAATATTCGGTCGGTGAACTAAAGATGATCTTTTTTTTATCTATACGCCCCCAGATGTTTTTCATGCGCCTCTTTTCGCAGAATGGACATGCACTTTAGGGCATGCCTCCCAGGGAAAGGAACCCCTAACGGAACTATTCTCCCTGGAAGATGTTTCTTACTAACCATGTAATATAACATAACTAGTTGGGCACTTGTCTATTCAAGCACTAATGACCCCTACGCCTGGTCACCATGCATACCCCGGTTCTTATATAACTGCGAGGGTATTCGGACACGCTCCGGACCGTCAGGTCCCGAGGTTGAAGCGAAAAGGTCGGCCATGACAAACGATCTACAATCCGGCTAGAAGGCATTACACATGTCAATTAAAATTACATAATCAATCTGACTGGTTGTATTCCTCTTCAATACCATCTAACAGGTTGTCTAGTTTACAGTCCTGTTGGGAATACTTTGCGGCCAACTCTACTTGGCCGTATACTAAGCTCACAGGGATATCCTTCCCATCGGGCCCTACGGGTCCGACCTCGGCCATGTGGTTTGGGTCAGCCTTCGTGTACCGCGTCTTCACCATGGCCCAGGCCTCCCTGGCGCCTTGACGACAGGCCGACATCTTCCACAATCGGAAGCGCCGCCGCGCTCCCTTCAGCTTCTCTACAAGCTCTCCAAGGCCTTCGGGCATGGAGACGGATGGCCACAAAGGCTGGGCGATGCCTTGCATCACCTGCCGAACTCGCTCGTGCAGTTGTGAGAGCTCGGGAAGAAGGTCACCCGTAGAACCGGGCATTTCCTCTGCAGGACGACCTGTTAGCATACCTACAGACATTACTCTGTTAGTCGACTTCCTCGCCGAACTCTTTTTTCAAAGTTCATTTAAGCACTTACTATATATGCTGCGTCGAAGCCGTTGATTCTCCGTAACGGAGTCCAACAGCTGGGCACGAACATCCTTCAGTTCCACGCCCAGCTTGGTGTTGGCATCTTGGAGATCGTTCTTCTCCCGCCTCACCTTTGTCAGCACATTCTCACCAGCCTTCAGCTGGCGTAGGAGATGTTGCTTGTCCAGATTAAATCCGGCGTCATCTGCAATTCCATTTGTCAGATTTGCACCCATGCCACACTTCGCAAAATACTTATATTTCAAAGCGTATATTACCAGAGGGGGTCTCCTTAGGCTCCCCTACTGCGGCCAATGCGGCCTCAAGTTGGGCTTTGCACTCTTCTAGCTCCTGGGACAGTAGGGTATTCTTTTCTGTAAGAACCTGCATAACAAATGATCCTTAAATCAGTTATTCTAACTATTTCAAGTCTCGGGGGCTACTGGTATATATATAATTACCAAAATTTTCTTACCCGTATGTCTTCTACATATTGCTCCGTGGCTCTGGCTAGACCATTTTGAGCGGCACGGAGGTACGCATCTCCCGAATTGAAGGCATCCAATGCCTCTTGGGAGAAACAAGCGTCGCGAAGAACAGTCCGGCGACGCCTGTGGTTCATGGCACTCTCCACCTCGGAATTGGTGGCAGACAGCCTGTCCGCATCCTTGTCGGAGGAGCGTCCGGTGCGCACCTTGTGTTCACCTCCGCTTCCGGACCAGGCTTTGGAGCCTGGCTGGTGGAGGCGCGATTGGCAACCTCTCCGGATATAGTCCGGCGAGGTCTCTTCGTCCTGAAGAAAGCACGAGCGTTAATTTTCCTTTTAGGAATAACACCTGGGAATAGGATGGTGCGCTATACCTTTGCACCGGCGTCTCAGTCCGGACTGCACTTGTTTTCAGCCCGTGGGGCCTCGCCGCCCCTCATTGGCTAGTCGCCGCAGGCTCGGCCTCCCGTCTCAAGGACCTCCCCTGCAAAACATGGTTGTCATACGGCAGTCAAAAACACGCGAGGACAGATCCCTTTTCAAAGTGCTAGGACTTCGGTCTCAGTTACCTGTGAGGCTGGGAGTAACCCTGGGTAATCGGCCGTAATGGCCACCAAGGCATTGTCCTTGCTCAATTGATGAAATACCCCATCAATCAGCTCCACAGATAAGACCGGATCCTCTTGAGAGGACGGGTCGAGAGACCTTCCTGGGTCCTCGGGTTGTGGAGGAGGGCTGTTTATTTCTTTAACAGCCTGGCGCAGTTCCTGCGTTGAAGTCGTTAGACTGAATATTTAACGATGGGAATATGAAACGAATGGGCAAGTAAAAGTGACCACTTACCTAGCTTGGGGGATTATACATAGAAAATCCACCCTGTGGGTTGACGCAGAGAAATTCCTCCTCTTCTCCCTTGTACAAAGTGGACAAGATCTTTAGTAGAGCGGCAGCCGAATCCGGCCCCTTACGGCCGTAGCGGGTGGCGTCGTCCTCCCCGTTGAAATCCCACATGGGGTGGCCTCTATACTGAAGCGACTGCACCCCTCACATGATGCATTCGGCCATAACCCCGATCATGGTCAGTCCGGAATGAGCCAACAATCTTATCCGGCCCATCAGGTAAAGAACGTCCTTGTCGCTTTCCCTCTGAGGGCTCCGTGGATGCCAGCTTAGGCGCTTCTTCAGGGGAGCACTGTTGAACTCAGGGAGGCCGATCCGGACAGGATCCGGCAGCGGGACATCCTCTATGTAAAACCATTCTGAAGGCCAGTCCTTAGACACCTTCTTTGGGGTTCCGGATAGATATCCGGTCCCGGCGATGCGCCACACTTCGGCTCCGCCCACTTGATATATTGACCCCTTCTGAGAACGGGGCACAAAGCAGAATAGCCTTTTCCACATCGCAAAATGAGCCTCGCAGCCCAAAAACAGCTCGTAAAGGGCTACGAAGCCCGCGATATGCAATATGGAGTCAGGCGTGAGGTTGTGCAGCTGGAGGCCATAGAACTCCAGGAGCCCCTGGAGAAACGGATGAATCGGAAATCCGAGCCCTCTTATTAAGTAAGGGACAAGGCATACCCGCTCTCCTTTGGAGGGATTAGGGGCGCTCTCCGCTTGCTCTCCGCCATTATAGGTGGCAAGTCCGGCTCGAACCGGGACCATATAGGCCAGAGGGAGAAATCCCTTGGTCTGGAGCGTCACTAACTCGCTGTGCGGGATGGAACATCTCTTCCAATCTCCAGGCTGAGGGCTGGAAGGGCGAGAGGAGGAGCTGCGGCGGCCGGCCATGATAGAATGGACCTCTGTCGGACACGCTCTGATGAATACTCGCGGAAGGGAGAAGATGTGGTTTGGATCTAAATCCTCGTCTCCTTAAATAGGCGGCTCATTTACGCGGCTAAGGGTGTAAATATGAAAACACCCTGACTTTTCGTATTCGTTTGACATGTGGAAGACGGCCATTATTGGGCATAGAAGCCAAGGAGCGCTACATTTACAAGAAACTGGACATTATTCGACAGGTACACGGAATTTGAAGGAGAACCCGCCTTGCAATGCCGAAGACAATATGTGCACCGGACTTGTCCTCATTGAAGCCTGGTTCAGGGGCTACTGAGGGAGTCCTGGATTAGGGGGTGTCTGGGTAGCCGGACTATATCTTCGGCCGGACTCCTGGACTATGAAGATACAAGATTGAAGACTTTGTCCCATGTCTGGAAGGGACTTTCCTTGGCGTGGAAGGCAAGCTTGGCGATACGGATATGTAGATCTCCTACCATTGTAACCGACTCTGTGTAACCCTAGCCCTCTCCTGTGTCTATATAAACTAGAGGGTTTTAGTCCATAGGACGAACAACAATCATACCATAGGCTAGATTTTAGGGTTTAGCCTCCTTGATCTTGTGGTAGATCTACTCTTGTACTACCCATATCATCAATATTAATCAAGCAGGATGTAGGGTTTTACCTCCATCGGGAGGGCCCGAACCTGGGTAAAACATCGTGTCCCCTGCCTCCTGTTACCATCCGCCCTAGACGCACAGGTCGGGACCCCCTACCCGAGATCCGCCGGTTTTGACACCGACAGTAAGGCTTGAGAATCAAACTGTTGCAGTAAGCCTTTCTGCTCAAAGCGTCAGCAATTACACTGGCCTTGCCCGGAGTATATTTGATACTCGGATTATACTCTTGAATCATTTCGACCCAACGAGTCTGCCTGAGGTTGAGATTAGGCTGAGTGAAGATGTACTTGAGACTCTTGTGGTCAGTGAAGATGTCCACTTTTCTTCCCAGTAAGAGATGTCTCCAAGTTAAAAGAGCATGCACAACTGCCTCCAACTCGAGGTCGTGAGTGGGGTAGTTCTTTTCGTTGGGCTTCAACTGGCGAGAGGTATAGGCCACAACTTTCTTCTCTTGCATCAACACTGCACCAAGACCTTGAAGGGAAGCATCACAGAAGACCTCGAACGGTTTGGATTCATCAGGAGGAGTTAGAACTGGAGCAGTGACTAATTTCTCTTTCAGGGTGTTGAAAGCGATGTCACATTCAGGAGACCAGACGTACTTCATGTGCTTCTGGAGAAGGTTGGAAAGAGGCTTCGCGATCTTTGAGAAGTTCTCAACGAACCTTCGACAATAGCTTGCGAGCCCAAGGAGGCTGCGGAGTTGCTTCACATTCTGAGGTGGTTCCCAATTCACAATTGCAGACACCTTCTCAGGATTCACCGCTATGCCCTTGGCAGAGATGATATGCCCAAGATAGAGAACCTCATCGAGCCAAAACTCGCACTTTGAAAACTTGGCATAGAACTGATGTTCTCTGAGCTTATCCAGCACCAAACGCAAGTGCTTGGCATGATCTTCCTTGTTCTTGGAAAAGACCAAAATGTCATCGAGGTAGACCAAGACGAAGTCATTTGTGTAGGGGTTGAAGATGAAGTTCATCATGTGAGAGAATGTTGGCGGAGCGTTGACGAGGCCGAAAGACATGACAGTGTATTCATATGAACCATAGCTTGTTCTGAATGTTGTCTTGGGGATATCCTCTTCACGAATGTGAATCTAATGATAGCACATACGGAGATCAAGCTTGGAGAATACTTGAGCACCTTTGAGTTGTTCAAACAGCTCATTGATGTTGGGAAGTGGGTGCTTGTTCTTTATAGTCTTCTTGTTCAATGGACGGTAGTCGACACAAAGTCGGCCCGTTCCATCCTTCTTTTCACAAAAAGAACTCCACAACCCCACGGAGAAGAACTAGGTCGGATGAGACCCATACGCTCTTATTCATCGAGTTGCTTCTTCAGCTCTTTCAACTCTTTAGGTCCCAGCTTGTAAGGACGTTGGCAAAAAGGTTCCGTGCCAGGCTCAAGATCGATGACAAATTCAACTGGCCAGTGCGGATGCATTCCTGGAAGCTCTTCTGGAAAGACGTCTTGATATTCGCAAACGACCGGAATTTGAGAGATGGCATCCGGCTCACCCTTCTCATTGAGAGAAAACAGTCGAATGGTATCATCATTAGCGGCAAAGACAATTACATCCTCAGACGAATGAGTCAATTGAATCTGCCTGGCAGCACAATCAAGCTGAGCCTTGTGCTTAGAAAGCCAGTCCATTCCAAGAATAAGATCAATATCCGAGTTACCAAGGACCATTGGAGAAGAAAGAAACTTATAGTCGCCCAACGTGATAGTAACATCCAGAGCCATCATTTTGGTGTTCATGAACAAACCCGGAGAAGAAACCGCTATCGGCTTAGGCAAATCAACAGTATGCACATCATGCATGGATGCAAAAGGCTTCGATAAGAATGATAAAGATGCATTAGTATCAAAAAGAACTCTTGCGGGAATATCATTAACAGGAAGGTTACCCATGATGACATCTGACGAGTCCTCTGCCTGAGCTGCGTTCATCATGTTGATCTTAGCAGACTTGGGGTTATGCTTGACCACTGCGGTGCTGGCAGATCTCACAAGAGGAGGAGGAGGGAGACGCCTCTGATTGAAGCATTTGTTGGCATAGTGACCCTTCTGTTGGCACTTGTTGCACGTGACCTCTAAAAGCAGACGGTGATACGGAGCACTTGATCTTGGAGCTTGAGACGAAGTCTTGTTCTGAAAGCCTGGCTTGGGTGGGTGGGAAGATCCATTGCCACCTTTGCTCTTCTGTTGATAAGGCTGACGGAACAGAGGAGGAGGCAGCCAATACTTTTGTTGCTTGGCCACTTGAGTTGAGGAAGAAGGAGTTGCATCTCTGACTCGCTTCTTGGAAGCATCACACTTCAGTTGGGCAGCCTCTTGCTTCATTGCCATGTTGTAAAACTCATCGTACTTCTTGGGCTCAAAAAGGATGAGAGCTAGCTGGAGTTCTTCTCTGAGACCACCCCTGAACTAGTATATCATGCTCTTCTCGTCCGGGACGTCTTGCTTAGCGAAACGGGCGAGCTTCTGAAACATGATGTTGTACTGGTAAACAGACATAGTGCCTTGCTTCAGGTTGCGGAATTCCTCACGCTTGCTCTCAACCACACTCTGAGGAATATGATGAGCTTTGAAGTCTTGACGGAATTCATCCCAGGTAATCACACAGCCTCCTCTGGAATATTTGTACTGTTGAAACCATTCTGCAACTTGGTCTTTGAGTTGGAAGGAGGCAAACTTGACAAAGTCCTCAGGCCTGACGTTACTGCACTCGAAATGCTTGCATATGTCCACGAGCCAATCATCAGCGTCTGAGGCCTCAACACAGTTGCTGAAGGTCTTTGGCTGGTTAGCAAGGAACTGGTTGAGTGTAGCAAACTGATTCTGATTGTTGCCATGGCCCTGGTTGCGCTCTTGCAGAATTTGCATGATCAGCTGCGTGTTTGCATTGGTAGCGGCCATCACAGCTTGCCATGCCTCCGGAGGTGGAGGTGGTGGTGGCGGATCCTGATTCTGATTGTTGCTCTTAGCAGGAGCCATCCTGAAGAGGTTGACATCCGTTAGCATATTGACAGGCAAAAATTCAAGCTAAATCAAACGGATTGAAATTGCAACATAAAGTCTTCACATCCGAACAAAATGAACGAATGCATTCCAATTGAAATGGTCACATTTCCATAAATTGAGAAGCCACTTAGAATTGAGTTAGAAGAATAAAAACAAGGTACAGACAAAAACAAATACTTGGTGAGGATTGCCCAATCCCAAACCAAATATTCGTGGAAGAAGAACTAGAGCTACAAGATTTCCCACCTATGAAACTCCCGAACCTTTCCGGTTATGCAATCAGGTGTTAGGGATACAGGGGAAGCATAATATCTCACCCAAAGCTAGCAAATCCTACATCCAGCTGTATCCATCCTTCAACACATAACCAAGAAACCTTCGGAAATCATTTACCTCAACCTTCGAAAAGCATCTGTTATACAAGTTATGGAAATACTCCCGAACTCCCACCCCAGTATTGGGTGGCGTCGAGGTTATCTCACCAACAACTGCATAAAAGAGATTTTTGATGTCGGCGAAACTCAGGTATTCCAGAATCCCAAAGATAAAATTGTGACGACAACACCTCGGAGCTCAACTCCCTGGGACACTGCCACAACCCCTAAATGACAGGAGGCACCAAGAATAATGTTCTCGTCACAAAACCATCGGAATGATTCCAAGATACCCGCATGATCCTAAATTTTTTTAGTGAAATTTGAGAAGAGAAGAGTCAAAACTCTATGTCAGGATGCCTCACCAGAGCGACGAAGGGACTGAGGAGTAAAAAGAATTCCTAACTCTCTGATATATATAAACCTAGATGACTCAAAACATTTTCTAGACTCAATAACGCCAACGATTCGATCAAGCAGGGGGCTCCTAAGGTCGGGGAAGGCTCTGATTACCAACTTGTAATGCCCTCGATGCGGCTACATCTCCCACGTGTCGAAGCACAACTTAGAGGCATAACCGCATTGAAAGCAATGTCACAAGTGAGGTTATCTTCGCAATCAACCCATGTATATAAATAAAGGGGAAAGGTACATAGTTGGCTTACACTCGCCACGTCACACAGATGCATAAATAAGTCATTACATTCATCCAATACACTCATGGTCCGACTACGGTACCAAAATAAATATCAACCCCCAAATGCGACAAAGACCCCGATCGCCCCAACTGGGCACCACTACTGATCATCTAGGAAAGACACATAGTAACGACGAGAGTCTTCATCGAACTCCCACTTGAGCTCAAGCGCATCATCTGGAATGGTATCATCGGTCCCTGCATCTGGTTTTGAAAGGAATCTGTGAGTCCCAACTTAGCCCATCTGCCCATAACTGCGGGCACGGCTTTCGAAAGTTCAAATCCCTGCAGGGGAGTCCCAACTTAGCCCATCACAAGCTCTCACGGTTAACGAAGGATATTCCTTCTCCCAAGACAATCCGATCAGACTCGGCATCCCGGTTACAAGACATCCTCGACAATGGTAAAACTAAACCAGCAACACCACCCAGATGTGTCGACAAATCCCGATAGGAGCTGCACATATCTCGTTCTCAGGGCACACTGGATGAGCAAGACGTCGGGTAGGCCAGTCCAGAGTTGCCCCTGGTAGCCCCGGACATCGCTCAGTTGGACCAACACTTAGAGAAGCACTGGCCCGGGGGGGTTAAAATAAAGATGACCCTTGAGTCCGCAAAACCCAAGGGAAAAAGGCTAGGTGGCGAATGGTAAAACCAATGTTGGGCATTGCTGGAAGAGTTTTATTCAAGGCGAACTATCAAGGGGTTCCCATTATAACCCAACCGTGTAAGGAACGCAAATTCCGGGAACATAACACTGATATGACGGAAACTAGGGCAGCAAGAGTGGAACAAAACACCAGGCATAAGGCCGAGCCTTCCACCCTTTACCAAGTATATAGGTGCATCAAGATAAACAAGATAATATGGTGATATCCCAACAATAAACATGTTCCAACAAGGAACAATCTCCAATCTTCACCTGCAACTAGCAACACTATAAGAGGGGCTGAGCAAAGCGGTAACATAGCCAAACAATGGTTTGCTAGGACATGGTGGGTTAGAGTCTTGACATGGCAATTGGGAGGCATGATAAGCAAGTGATAGGTATCATAGCATAGGCATAGCAAAAGAGCGAGCATCTAGCAAGCAAAGATAGAAGTGATTTCGAGGGTATGGTCATCTTGCGTGCAAAGTTGTCAGAGTTGCCTTAATCCTCGTAAGCGAACTCAAAGGGTTCCTCATTCACGAACTCGTCTCCCGTCTCTACCCAAACAAGAACAACAAGCAAAAAGGAGCACAATCAACCACGTGCAATGCTCAAACAACATGATGCAAACATGGTATGACACGCGGGATGCGATATGCGATGCATTTGCAAGATTTGGAAAAGAATGAATGAACCTGGCCTCAACTTGTAAATCCAAGAGTGCCACTGGAAAGGTGAGGTGATTTCGGTCGAAATCGATATAAAGATCACCGGAATCGGATGCACGGTTTCGAAATGGCAAGCAAAACAAATATGGCACCGGTCTGTGATAATCAGCAAGTAGCCATCTAAATGCATCAAGATAACTATGCTACAACACTCAAATATAACAATAAAATACATGGCAGGGATCCACTCATGAAGCTTGACAAAAGATGAACACTGAGCTACGGCTAATTCATCCATTAACAGGTTCAAACAAGCATGGCAAAAGTGCAAATGATGACAGGTTTCAGACTTGGTGAAATTAACACAATTCTGGAATCTATCATCAGGAAGCAAACTTTAGAGCATGAAAACTACATGCTACAGGAACTTAAAATGGCAAAGCAAGGCATGGCATGAAGCTACTCAAAGTACTTAACAAAAGCCCCTTAGTGACCTTGAGCCAAAAGGGCTCAGAAAATACAATTGCAAGCATGTGAACATAGCAAAAACGTAAACAGATTCAGACTTAGTGAAAAACTGGAGCATGCAAAACAATTAACGAGTAGGCATGTTTACGAGCTCGATGCAGTCACAGCAGAGCATGACATGACAAACTAAGCATACACCCATCAAGAAGATATGGCATAGAAGCTAGACATGGCAAGAACAACAACATAGCATGCACGGATCAATAGCAACATCCTCGGCAAAATCGCTAAACATGTCAACAATCTGCCAGTATCATTTTATAGCAAAAGTAGAGCTCGATTGACTCAAGCTAGGGTGCTCCATAAATGCAAACAAAGACATGGATGGATAGAGCACAACAATATTAACAAAACATCTTTACTAATCATCCTCAAAAGAGGCACGTATCACTAGGAAACAACATGAACATATGACATAAAAACAAAAACAGAACAAGGACTTAGTGAAATTCTAAGTCCCTGGAATCAGCATCATTAGGTAAGCTACTTTGCATGCTGGTGCTAGTCATCACATAGATGACAAAAATACAAGACAAGCACCTCTGTAAAGATAACATGGAATTCTACAAAACACATGTAGAGTTCAGGATCATAGCATGCACACATTAATCATGACAAAAATGACAAAAGGCCATTTGCTGAAACAGATCTGACATATTCATCACATAGCCCTCTTCCAACAACATTTCGGGCATCAAGATTAGCTCAAATTAAAATGATGCAATGAGATGAAATGATGTACTCGTCGAGGCGAACATTTTGATATGCTACACGCACGAATCGGAGCTACGGATGCAGAGTTATGGCATGCAGAAAAATGCTAAAAGGCTAGGGTTTCGGGAGGAAAAAGTCAACCGAAATGTTCCAGATCCAGATCCGGCCGGAGTTACTGTAGCAGGGCGCGATTTTCGAAGATGGCCGGCTGGAGACGACAAAGAAGACGGCAGTGGAGGCGGCCGGACGGAGGAGAGGTCGCCGGGGAGGAGGCGGACGGAGGGCGGCGGCCTCGGGCGGTGCTTGCGCGGCGGTGCGGCGGCCGGAGCTGCTGCGGCGGTCGCCGGCGACGAGGAAGTGCGGCGGCGCGGCGGAGGTGCGGCAGGCCGGTGGTGAGGCGCGAGGAGGC